>NC_028644.1:64972755-64977692 GCF_001406875.1 Solanum pennellii
GCTATCGATTCCCCATTTAGTTCTTCAGACCTTTTACGAAAAATTTCATAGTTTCGCTATTGATGATGATAATTAATCTTTCATTTTTAATAAAGGTTTCGAGTTTGACTTTATGACTCGAATATATCAATAGTAAACAATTCTTTTATAATATCAAATAATTTTAAAAATAAGATATTTGATTCACTAATTTTTTAAAGTAATTATAGATATGTTATACACTAATCATATATGGATATATACATGATGTAAATAAATATATATATATATATATATATATATAGATAGATTATTTTTGGTTGAAGAGATTGAATGACGGTCATTTAAGTAACAAAAAAATATTTACAAAATCAGGAGTATCTTCTTGTAACAAGTAGTGTTAAATATTGACATGCAAAAATGATAAATAATTAACTTAAACATGTTACACTACATTAATAACATAAATTGTTTTTAAAAATGTGCTTTTAAGTAATTAAGTTGTAAAATTATTTGTAATGTCCAAGAATATCCCTCAAAATATTTTTATTTATTTGTCCACTACTACAAAGAGAGATTAAATTCATGGAAAAAGAATTAGGAACTTTTGAAGACAAGACAATATTTGATATTACCAATTTTTAAATCGAGGCAATTGAACATAAAACACAAATTAGGCTTAGAAAGGTACTACAACAACTTATTAATGTTATTTTATAAGTGAGATCTAATAATGTAAGGTGTATGCAAATCTTATTCCCATTTAAAAGAGATAGAACCATCAATTTACGATAAAATATTTATAAAAATATAAAAATAAAAACGATAACAATAACAAAATAGCACTATATATATAAAAATAATTATGACAATAATATAATGTAACCTAAGAATAAAAAAGTACATGAATAGAAGACTAAGAAACTATATGGATAATGCTAATAGCGTAGATAAAAAAAGTACGTCTAGTAGAAAATCATACTCAAATCTAACAAAATTCTTAATCTAATTAAAGTAGGCAAAATTAAAAAAGGAGTTGAAGAAATGACAGTGACATAAAAACAATAATTAATGCTCAATTTGCTAATCAAATTCAGTGTTAATCAACTTTAAGTTTCTGTTCAAAGAAAAAATTTAAGTTTTTCTAGAAGTTTAGCGGCGAAAGATTCTATTTATGAGGATTGGCCTGTAATTAACAAATATTAATTTCAACTAATACTATCGATCATTATTCATTATATTATTTTGTCAAATATATGTGATGCATATGGAGAAAGAAATAACAATTGTGGTCCATACATAATGAGACAAATTGGGCGGATATTATTTTCTGTCGAGTTTTATATTTTAACTATTTATTAATTTTTTACTTATTTAAACTATTTTAAAAAATTTAAAAACACATTTTAACGATGAGTTATGGTGTTTATGTTTTCATTCTGTGTATTTGATACTCTAGTTAAGTTAAATATATAAAATACATCATTTTTAATCATACACATCAACATTCACAAAATGAGCCGACATATATTATAAGGTTAACCTAACATAACCTCATGAACTAATGAAAATAAAAGAGTTTTTAAAATTTGAACTTAACATGTTTGATTGACATACTATATTAAGAATTAAGATATTTAATAAAATATAAGTTAATTTAAATATCAAATAAAAAATTCTAACAAATTTAAATAACAGGCGCGATATATTTATGCCAAAAAAATAGTCATAGAAAACACACCCCTAGACCATGTTGTATATAAATTGTGTCGTCTCAAACGAGGAAGAGCATGTGGTGTTGTCAAGGGGTAACAGAAAGAGCAATAATTTGCGTTACATTAAACGTGAATTAGCATATTCTTTTTTCCCCCTGTTATTGTTCTTTAGTGCTCTACGCTACGAAATGTTTAGGTTTAAATTATGATATACGTGAAACTTTTATATATAGATAGAGAGAGAGAATTAATTTCACTCTTCCGTTTCATATCAAATATATTTTTTACAAAAATATGAAATGGAACAGTAGATTAATTCTATTAAAAAAATTTTTAAAAAGTATCTGGTTAATATGAGTCGAATAATATTTGAATTTCTAAATTTTACAAAAACAAAATAGTGCACTTGATTAATATTATTTCTCCCTCTCTTTTTTGATAAAAATTATATTTTCATATTTTAGAAATTTTAAATTCGTATTCTGAATCTGCCTCGATTTAGTTGGATTTTTCTAAGATAGAGACTTTTGAATGACCAGATGATATGGCATATGAGATATAGAGAGAGTCTACTAATGTTTGATCACTTTCAAGTTATGTAATTTATTTTGATTTCTCTGCTACGCATTTTCGTCTTATTAGCTCATCAAAGATAGGTAGCGTAGTCACATTTAATTCAGAGAGGTCAATAAAATATTTTCGTCAAAAAATTATATTATATATAGTAAAAATTATATCAAATATATATTATTTTTCATATATATATATATCAATTTTAGATATTTTTAACGAAATTTTTGTCATCGTCATTGTCAACTACATATATATTTTTATTTCTTGCTAGCTGCTTTTTAATTGGTGAGAAAGTCGATATATCTAAATTTCACCCAAAAAATAAAGTATTCCAATAATTTTAATTACTTAAAAGTAGATGAGATATGATTTTAATTGAAGAAATAACTTTTTAAATAAAACTGAGAATTCTTTTTCTTTTTCTAGGTGCTGGTTTTGGGGTTGGGGTTGGGGGTTGTTGATTAAATTTAAGTCTCACACTGATTACATGGTGGACCTGTTAATTAATGTATTTTTTAATGAGCCAATGTAATTCAAATATAAAAACTTCATTTAATCTTAAATCTATATATTTAAAATTCATATAAAAAATATTATAAGTAGAAAATTATCTAGATGATAAGAGTTTCGTACTAGGGGTAGAAGAAAATTATAAGTTACAATATTAATTGCTCAAATAATAACAAATATTAAAAAAAATAGTGTGGGGTGCTAATAACATAAAATATTTAAACGTGTTTTTAAAATTATGACAAAAAGATATTCTTTTAGCTATTCAAATAGTAAGATAAATAAATTTAAGGGAGGGGTGTAATTTCATTTTTATAACACAAAAGCAATTAATTTTTGAAATGGACCCTGGACAAATAAAACAAACGTTGCATAGATCTTATTTATTTGAATTTAATATTATGTAGCTCAAAGTTATTTGGATCTTTCAGTATAATTTAAAGAATTATGTTTATTTATTTTGATTAATGTTTTAAGAAATTCACAACCAATTGATTTTTCAGCTAGTAGAATATTTTCAACTGAATTTTTGAAATGAAAGTAACATGTAGTTATGTTGTAACAATATATTAATTATTAATTTCCTGAAATTGCGTGTGAACTCATGTGCAATATATATATATATATATATATATAATATATTCATTGAAATTCCATAAATAAAATTTTCGTAGATAGAATATATGCAAATCTTACCACTATTTTAAAGACAGAGAGATTATTTTCGAAAGTCTCTTAACTCAAGTACGTACAATTAATTTCTATATAAAGACAAAGAATTCGATAATAACGAAATTCAAAAAGGTCATATAAATTGAAATACGGAGTATATGTATTTCAAGGAATTGCGTGTCTCATGCTTAATGTTATTTAATTAAACAATCACAACACAAATTCAAAAAAAGTATCCAACATTGACGTGAGACAAACACTTATAATATCTAATCACTATTCTAATCTTTGCCATTATTTGCTTGAAAGCAATTTATATATATCCTTTCATTTTCTCATTAAAAAACTAATAAAAAATAGTGTACCTCTCATTAGGTAGGTCTAAAACCACGTTACACGCAACATGATAATTAATCATAATGATCTATAGCTAACTACTCTTAAAGAAAATCATTAAAATAGTGTCCTAGTTAAAAGCATTACTAGCTTACATTCTGACTCAAACGATATAGGTTACGTCAAATTTCATATGAATGAACACGGATCACCGTGCAATATTTGAATATTATTAAAGTAATATCTATCGTAAAGAATCAGAGATGAAGCAAAAATTTTAATTTTATGGGTTCTGAATTTTTATAATAATGATTTCAAGTGTTGATAACTAGATTATAATAAACCTGATATTTGCGCATGTGATTGGATAAACTTCTTAATACAAATACACTATTTGAGCAAAAATTATTGAATTTGATCAAATAGACTTCTAGCTCTGGTCCAATAAAATCCGAATGAAAAAAGATCTTGATATATAATATATATACTGCATAATTTAGAACTTTATAAGTTTTGATATGTGTAAATCAAGTAATCCAATAGAAGCCATCTTTAATTGCTAGATATAGTCATAGTAATCCAATTGTTATATATATTGACTATTGTCATTACACAGTTACGAATTAGGACTAATCTAATTAAAGTAATTAATACAAATTAAACATAAGATTCCCAATATAAAAATATTTATGAGATAAAAATATGAAAAGTGAATGACATATGTTTTTATATGAGAAGATTTGATCAAGCTACTCAGATTACGTATTAATATATATCCACAAGGCCACAACTTTAGGATCAACACTGACATAGTAAACCAAACATTAATAGTGAAACAAAAAAAAAATTAATAATCGATCTACTGGTGTAAATTCTTTTAACTATTTCTCATTATAGTGAAACGATAAGTATTTCTTCATTTTTAATAGGATATTTCAAGTTCAAGTTTTAGATATGAAAACATCTTTAATAGGAAGCGTTTTACTCTTCAAAATAAGACTTTCTAGCATAAAACTAAATTAGACCCTAGAACATATACAAAATACCGAGTGAAAAATCTAAATGAAAAAGAATATTCTTTCTAATATTTACAAGTAATTTTCACATTGCAAGTTGAGTAATGAGTTTTAAGAGATTTTGAGGGGGGGGGGG
>NC_028644.1:64977742-64990559 GCF_001406875.1 Solanum pennellii
GGGGGGGGGGGGGATGGATTATATATAGCTAGGTGTGGTTGGTGGCACACTTTACTACAGCAATATATATATACATGACAAAGCATGAGACAATTTATGACATTAAAATCATTAATAAATCCACTAACATATGGTGATGTTCACATGTTCTTTTTTCAGGTTTTACTCCTTTCTAAGAAACTTTTTGTACATTAGCCCTAAGTTTACAAAAAGATAAGTTTAGCACACAGAGCAAATCTTATGTTTTTATCCATCCAATTTACTAAAATAGATACTATATGATATATATGTATTCAACAATTTCATGTTCGTACAAGCCTAGTTACATAATCACTAATAGGAAGAAATTAATAAATGATAAATAGGCACTATGAAGTAAGCTGATCCTAGAAGATTAACATCGTAGCTCACTTAAATCAATTATTTCAGGACAAAGATTTTTTCTATTTTCGTTGAATTGCTTTGACGAAATCTAGACAATAAGAACTAAATTTCAAAGTTTACTTTTGTATTGTTTTTATAACAAAATTAAATTGGTGTATGTGGTAGGAGCAAGGGGAAAAGGTTTATAAGATGGAGAATCGAACATTTTAAACAAGGTAAAAACTCAAATACTCAACCAACTGAGTTACTAAAATTGCTCACTTTTGTATCCACTTATATATATATATATATATATATACATAATAAATACTTCATGAAAAACGTAGTTCGTATCGTAAGGTTGTAATTATATTAATTTGACAACAATAATAAAAGGATTATTGTGTGGTCCTCCTCACATTATTGTGGCTTTCCTACGATGAAAACAGTCTGGCAAAATAATTGAGGATATTCATATTTTCATATATAGGGCTAAGAAAAATTGACATCATTTTTTTAAAGTTTGCCATTATATCTGTAGTATTCCAGCTTTGTATCAACCAGCTTTCATAGCTCAGTTGGTTAGAGCACCCGTTTAGTAAGCGGGAGGTCTTGAGTTCGACTCTCAATGAAAGCATTTTCTACTACCCTTGTTCGAGGGAAGTCAATTGACATTATATACTATACGTTGAATGACCTTTTAGTGAAAATTTTAGCTCTGTCACTGTCCAAAAGGCTAATAAATTCTCAATGAAAATGCAGGGTAGACCAAATGTTTATGTAATTTTCTTACTGTACAATCTCATACATCCCAACTTTGTGCATAAAATACAGCCAATAATCAGGGCAGAAAAAATGGTCTAGTTTACCCCAATAGTTATCATATCAGCCAAACAATGTTAAGCTATAACAAAAGTTAAAGTTTCATATGATTCTTTGCACAAAATCACAAAGAACTCTTCTATTACTGCACATCGAAGACAGGAATCACAAGCACTAAGGAAAAAGAAAGACACTCGATCACAAGATGTTGTCTGTTCTTTCTAACGGACAACAAAAGAACAATAAAAATAAGAACAGCGTGAATATAATCATGTTAAGAAATGCCGGTTCTTGTTCAAATTGACTTACCTAAGTCAAAGTAGTAACTGACTCATAACTCTTTCGAACAAAATTTCTAACTAATATGTACCATGTGACACTATTGGGAATGAAACCAACAGCTATACCTCTAGTAAACAGGGTATAAGCATCATCAAGCATGCGCATTTTACAATAGGAAGAAATCAAGGTGTTATAAGTGATAGTATCAGGACAAACTCCTTCAAGTTCTAATTTTTCAAAGAGGTTCTGAGCTTCTCGAATTCGACCATTGTTACAAAGGCCATTTATTAGACTGTTATATGTGACTATATCAGGTGTCAATCCACGTTGTATCAGGTCTCTCAGAAACTCAAGGGCATTTTGAACCTTACCTATTCTGCAAAAGCCGTTGATCAAGATGTTGCACGTTACATGATTAGGTTTTGATCTCTTTCTCATCATCTCTTCAAAAAGTCCTAATGCTCTCTCAACTGCTCCATCATTGCAAAGTGCTTTTATGAGGCCATTGTATGTGATCTCATCAAGGGGACATCCTCTGAATAACATATCATTTACAAGCTTAAGCGCCTCTTGGGTTTTACCTTTCCTCAAGAAAGCATGAATCAATGTGTTGTAGGTGACTGTATTAGCAATAACTCCTTCCTGGAACATATCTCGGTATATCCCCAAAGCTTCATCCATCTTGTCAATCTTGCAAAAGCCTAAAATCAAAGCATTGAATGTAAAAATGTCCGGTTTACATCCGTTGCTTGACATATCACCAAAAATTTCTAATGCCTGTTGGATCATTCCTTGTTTACACAGAGCTGATATAAGAGAGTTATAACCCATTATATTTAGGCTGAGACTTTTTGCTGACATCTCAGTAACAAGGTCATAAGCTTCCTGTAGGCGGCCAGCCTTTGAGAAGCCATCAATCAAGGTTGTGTACGTAATTGCATTGGGCTGGATACCTTGGGATGACATTTCGCTTACAGCTTCATGAGCCGAAGACAAAATTCCTTTCTTGCAAAGACCTCGAATTAGAATGTTGTATGTATAAACATCTGGTTGATAACCTTTAATCAACATGTTCTCATTCAGAATGGTTTTTGCTTCATCAACTCGGCCATTAGTCACATAGCCATTGATCAACGTATTGAAAAGGACATTATTCTGTTCAGGTGCTTTGTTGAGAAGAACCTTTGCTTCATCTACTCGCCCTGTTCGACATAAAGCATGCATCAGAATGCCATAAGTTATAGCATCGGGGGTGAAACCTCGAAGAAGCATCCGATCAACCAGTTTTGCAGCCTCATGAATCCTATCAGCTCGGCAAAGCCCATGGATAATGTCATTGAAAGTATTGACGTCGGGCATGCAACCCATAAGAAACATCTCCTCCAAAAGTTTTAACGCATCATTTACTCGATTAGACTTTGAAAGAGCATGAATAAGAATCTGGTAAATCACTGAATTTGGTACACACCCATGTTTTGTCATGTCTCTGAGAAGTGAACAAGCAGAGTCTACCTCATTGACTATACATAATGCTTGTATCACCCGAGCAAAAGTAAATACAGAAGGAGAAATACCTTTCCCCAACATTTCATAAAATACATTTGGAGCAACTTTGGGACAATTTCCAGCTAACAGAATATCCAACGCTTGATTGTATGACTTGAAAGTGGGTTCACAAGAGAAAGTATTCCACATATCCAAAAGTATTCTAGTTGCTTGCCCTGGTAAACCAGCTCTTCCATAATGCCTCATTATCATAATAAAGAGGGACTCTTTTAAAACTGCCCCTTCATCTTTCATCCGTAATAACAATCTATCTATAATCTTAAATTCCTTGGCGGCCCCAAGTTTATCAATTAAAGTATAGTAGACATCAAATGAGTGGCAATAGCTTGTTTGGCTACCGGCCCACTGGAATAGCTCCATCGATGTTGGTACATCCAAAGGGAGTGCCAATAATTTATTGAGCTGATACGGGGTAATTTTATTGAGTGATCTTTGGAGTTGTTTGAAGTCAAAAGGCTTAAGCAATCTTTCCCATTCATTCTCAGACTCCGACCCATCGCCTCTTGCTTTAGCATTATCACACTTGTCATCAGTCACACAAGTACAAAATGCAAATGTAGGGTTCCTATTCAGAGATCCAAGCTCTTCACGTATGTGAATCAAAAGTTTCGACCTTTTTAGCATACCTTCAAATGAGCAGTGCAGAAATTTCAGAACTCAGCCATTGCATGTGATACAAGAACTTCTTCAAGAATTGTCATGAAAGCTTCTCCAATTTGGTTTATCAGTAACCAAATTTAAGCTCCATCATTGTAAGCAGAGACATTTCTTTTCCTGGAATATTCAACAATAAGATAATACACCAACTTCAGATTGATACAAAAATTCAAATGTGTTTAATAGAAAAAGCAGACACAGGAATTAGGGTCCCAGTGTTCCACAGCATTTTCCAGTCATAAAGACTTAAAACCAAACAATATACATCAAATAGAAATTAGAAACAATCGCAGAATAATGATTTCTTAGTATCAAACAATTATTACGAACATCATTTACTTCACAATCGTCTCGATGAGTTTTTGTATAGTGAACACAATCAATGATAGCATCAATCTCGAGTAAAATTAAATTCAACTCACAAACACAATTCAATATCAAATCTTAATCCAATTCAATTCAACTTTAATCACGATTGTCCAAAAAAATGATTTGCTAAGAGAAAGACAAACCTAGTTAATTTCACCAAAAGATTATTCCTTTCCTTTTCCTAATGTTTTATATTGGATTAGCTTATTCATGATGGTGTAAAAAACAAATGCTGGGAAAATAAAGGTTCTTCTTACAAGACTGTTCGATAATCAAATTTTGACGTCCTATATATTGGGCTCTTAAGATAATAGATGATGTCTTCACTTCTAAGGGTTAAAACATTGTATTGGATATGGAAATTCTATTCATGATGATGCCTACATATGTAATTAATATTCAGCAATGACTCATCAAAGAAAATAAAACAAAATGGCATTCAATCTCATCCTTTATCATCTGTTTTAGTAAAATCTAGTACAATTTGAATTTTCTCTATTCTAAGAGTATGTTTCTCAACAATCGTTTCCTCTATTAACTTCAAGGAAGTTTCTGCATTAAGAAGGTCATCATCCATTTTCCTTTAGGATTCTTCTTCTCTTATCTGGTTTTCCAGAACGGAGATACACTGAGGGCTTAGTTTAGGTGAGTTTAAATTATGGTATATTCCGTTGCCATTTTGTTTTGGCAGTCGAAATGTAAAATCAAGGGCCGAATTTAGTAGGTGTATGGGAATTATGTGGTATATTCTGTTGGCTTTTTCATTGTTGATGCCTAAAATGAGAATCAAATGGTGTATTCCAGGTGAAACGATTAGGGATAAGAACAAATAGGTGTAAGGCAATTGTTCAATTATTATTTGTGAGTAACTTTAATCGGTAACACCTATTTCATAGACACTGTCACATTGAATTGATTGAGCCTGCGAGGTAGCAGCGGAAGGTTTATTTTGAGGGAACATAATAGGTTGCAGTGAAGTTATAGTTTGACAGTCAGAGTCAAGCTGTTTAAAATGGACAACAGGAAGTTTTTGGAAAGAGCACGCGTTCGAGCAGAATATGCTGTGTTGCATCATGCTAGAAGAGCGGTCTTCTTTTCAGGAGGCATTTGTTGGTAAGCAATTCGACTTCTAATATTTTTGGCTTCTTTTTTGGCAGCACTTGTTTGAGCATTTAAGAGTGCATTCATTTTGCATTTGGTGTCAGACATCTGGTAGCAAATATATTCAGTAAAATTCTTTTATTCAAGGTAAAATCTTAACGTCCAATTAGGGTCCAGGCACAAATAGTTATTTCGATAAAATAAAGAACAGAACATTATATTATTATATTAATATAAGTAAATATGTAGAATACAGAAATGGAGGAACTTACATTTGCCAGTGAAGAGTGTATCCTTTGTTTCCTTAGCTGGAAAAATGTGAGCTCCAAAATTCTACAGATGCAATTAATGATTTTTTTCTCGGCTGAAAAGAAGATAGCAATGTAAAGTATCATTTTTAATAACACTTTCGTGAGTTTAACACGTGAGAACAGTTGGCTGTTCTCCTTTTCTTTTCCTACCTGAACTATCACCATCCATGTATCATATTTAACAACTCTTTCGCGAGTTTAACACGTAAATAGTTGGTTGTTCTCTTTTTCTTTTCCTACCTGAACTATCATCATCCATGTATCATTTTTAATACCTCTGTTGTGAGTTTAATATGTGAACAATTGGCTGTCCTCTTTTTCTTCTCCTACCTGAACTATCACCATCTATGTATTGTAAGAGAAATAGTAATGTTTTTTATGTTCTTTTGGACAACGCTGGACAGGTCAATTAATGTCGGAGACTCAGAGTCCTAATAGACCAATAAGAGTAACTGCGAAGTAGAAAATAGAAAACAGAGAGAACCCGAGAGTAGTTTATTGATTGCAATTACAATGCAGAAAAACTAACTCAGAATGATATCGTCACCTAAAATAACAACCTACTAAGAGCAAAACTTCTTGAACTCCACAACAAACCTCTTTTCATTACTACACGTACCCTCTATGTAGTTTCAAGTTGAAGCTGTAAAACCCATTGCAGCTTTGACCTTAGGATGGTTTCAGTAACAAATTTTCCCCAACTCGAAATGAAATTAGGTTTAAACGGAAGGTATTGTTTTTTAAATTGTTATTTTTTTCATCTATTCCCGTTAAACATAGAAGTAAAATTCATCAGAAGTAAAAATATCAGTCTTTTGGTTGATCTTTTAGTACCTGATCACGAAATAACTCAAAATTATAAGCAGAAGCAAGCTAAATCCTTCGTTGAAAATCGAAGCATGAGACAGAAATATTTTCAAATTTAAACCCACCACACTCAAATGTGATGTACACAATAATTTGAAAAGCCCCTTGCAGCTATAACCCACACTCAAATGTGAAGTATACAATAATTTGAAAAGCCCCTTGCAGCTATAACCCTAGGATGGTTTCAATAACAAATTTTCCCCAATTCGAAATAACATTAGGTTTAAATCGAAGGTAACAATTTAAAGTAAAAAATACAACATTGAACAGACGGAAAGATGCATTAGAACAAGAAAATTCAATGGAGAAAACTCAACACAGCAAAGACAGAAGGCATACCTTTATGTTCGTTCGCAAAAAAGAACCTCGGAAAAGTTGATTTCAGAGAGCACATAGTTTATGTGTTGTTTTGCCATAGAATTGAAGGAGCATCCTCACCAATCGAAGTCAAAAACACGCGCAACTGAAGAAGGGAAGCAAAGGTGATACCTTTTTGGATAACCACAAGGGGAAATGACAGGTTTGCCCCTGGAATATCTGTAAAAACTCTCTTATTAAAAATGATATGTATATAAGAACTAGTTTTGGACTTATAATATCAAAATTTTAACGATTTCAAGTAATAAGAACTTAAATGTCGAATCGATCAAATTTTATATCTTAGATTAACCTTTTATTAATAGTGCACCCATCGTCCCGAAATCCTGGATATGCCTTTAGATAGGGAGGTTTTTTCAAAAGATTTTCAGCTCAAGTACATCCAACTCAAGTAAAAGAAGAAGAAAACAATGAAAAGAACATAACAGTTAATCAGAAAAATAACTTTATAATCGAAACACAATACACAGTATAACAAGTCCTAACCCATGCACAACAAGATAACACTACACCTCTGCTAACCCAATACAGACCTAACTCTTCAAACTCAATAATAATGTTCTTCAATTAAAATCAACCCCAAATGATAACAAAAATGTGTTGAGTCTTTCAATTTTTAGGGGAAAAAGGAGAAATTCTTGATGAATGTATATATTTGGCTATTTGCACAATTTTCAGAAGAGGCCAACCCATAATCAAACATTAGCCTTTTAAAAAGGCTACTCCTCGTGAATTTGCGCCTTCGTGGATTACAAAGCCTTAAAGAACAAGTTGGGCCTTCCCTAAGTCATTTCAGGTTTCAACCACAAATTTCTACTTTGGTTATTTCACATTTCAAAAGCAATTATGTATGAGAAAACTAGTGGTGTATGTGGGTGTCAACTGGAGAGATGTTGGCTAATGGTGGTGTTGTGGAAAGTAGTAATGGCGATAGATGATAATGATTACTAATGATAGTGATGAATAATGATGGTAATTGACGATATATATTGATATCACTTGTGATGATTATCAGTTGACTGTAATGGTGATTGATAGTGATGATTGTAAATGATGGCTAGTTTTCTTTTGTTTTTTTTTGTTTTTTGTTGAT
Source organism: Solanum pennellii (assembly GCF_001406875.1). Classification (NCBI taxonomy): domain Eukaryota; kingdom Viridiplantae; phylum Streptophyta; class Magnoliopsida; order Solanales; family Solanaceae; genus Solanum; species Solanum pennellii. The sequence goes on from NC_028644.1 coordinate 64,985,552, forward strand.
GAAGTAATTAGTTCTATTGCAGGCATCAAGTAGATGCATAATAGTTACAAAAGCTTAGTAGCAAAAGGTAAGCTCTCCTTTACATTGTTAATTGCGAATCAGGGAGCGGACATGGTTCAGAATGTATCAGGGCAATCTAGAGGGGATAAATAAACCTAACTATACAAAAACATGAGGCAGTTAGCTTTAAAAGATTGGTAGGTAGCTTTTAAATGATGGCTAGTGATCATACAAGTTGATTTCGAGATAACTATTATGAATAACATGTGATGGTAGTTAATAATGGTATACCAATTTGTTATACTTCTGATTCACTTATAATTCTGCTCTTTCAAAATACTTGATTAATTGGGAAATGTTATATAATTTCTCACAAGTAATTGGAATCAATCATACCAGGCATCTTAATTCAGTGTTTATTTTGGGTAGTTTGGTATAGTTTTTCTTCCCCTATTTAACACATTATTTAGAACAAATTAGGAGTTTCTTTTGATATTCAAATCTCATAATACTTATTTGTATGTTTTCATAAAAAAGAAATTAGCCTATCTAAAAGACTAATTATCATATACCATACCTAATGTAAGTTAGTTGATAATAAAATTATGATATATTTCAACTAATTAGTGTTTTTTATAAACACAGATCTACTTGGGTTGTTTTATATTTTGTCAAATTCACAACTGCATATCTCACATTGAAATTTGGAAGTTTGTATTCCAAATAAACATGTATTTACTATTGAAATTGATTTATAAATTAACTTAACAACAAAGTTACAACCCTTTAGATATGGCATCATTTCAGTTTTGAGGTTTCAATTGATATATCTTCCGTTCAAAGACGGATCCACATGTACAGGTAAGGGTGTATGTAAACAACTAAACAACTTAGACTCTAACTAGTTTTGACTTAATTCCAACAACTATATCCACAACTAAACCACATTATTTATTTGAACTTATTTCAACAACTAAACAACTTTTTAACTCTAACTAGTTTTGACTTAATTCCAACAACTAACTCCACCAACTAAACCACATTATTTTAAATAATGAGTCAAACTAGCTAGGGGATATTAAACTTTATTTGAACTTATTTCTAACAAACACATTATTCCTAAATTTAAAGCTAAGTGTTAACACTAGAATGGACACAAATTGATCTTGTAAGAAAATCAATTTTGTCATCAATAGGATCAACTAGTGTCGATACTTATGCTTAACAAACACATTATTCCTAAATTAAAGCTTAAGATCAACACTAGATGTACACAAATCGATCTTACAAGAAAATCAATTTGTCATCAATAGGATCAACTAGTGTTGATACTTATGCTTAACAAACACATTATTCCTAAATAAAACTTAGTATCAACACTAGATGGACACGAATCGATCTTGCAAGAAAATTAATTTTGTCATCAATAGGATCAACTACTGTTGATACTTATGCTTAATAAATATAGTATTTCTAAATTTAAAAGCTAAGTGTCAACACTAGATGGACACAAATCGATCTTGCAAAAAAATCAATTTTTTCATCAATAAGAACAACTAGTGTTGGTATTTATGCTAAACAAACACATTATCACCTAATTTAAAACTAAGTGTCAACACTCGATGGACACGAACAAATTATCACAAAATTAAAACTAAGTATCAATACTAGACGGACACAGACACATTATGAAAAACAATTGTACTTGAACTTTAAAAATTTAGATACACCAAACCTTATCTCCTATTTTGATGAAAGAAGCAGTATACTCTTGTATCAACTTTTTTAGATGTTGAGCTTCCTCAGTTGCCTAACACGAAAAGAAACAATCTATAATTTCTTTAGTGATCATTATAGAGAGATTTCGGTCATCATCAACCGTTGACAATTAGTAAACAAGTTTGTATTATTTTTTCTTTTTCTTGATAATTCAAAATAGATTTCTCCTAGTCATCCACTAAATTTCCTAGCTATTCTCACAGAACTCTAGTGATATTCCTAAACTTTTTGAAATTTTGATATTGGTTGGAAGTTCGAACTTTGGTTTCTAAACTTTTTCAAATTTTGATTTTGGTTGGAAGTTGGAACTTTGATTTTCCAATCCGTGAACTTTGGAAGTTAAAATTTAGGAGAAAATTTACCCACACCAACCTTCCCATTGCCTAATCAAAGCTTAACAATTAGCTCATACAAAAATCTAAGTACCTAAATAAAATTAGAATCAAAACAATAGAGTTACAAGTCATTGTAGTCATCATAATTCACTAACATATTTGTATTTTTATGAATATTGTCGCACCCCATTTTTTGCAAAATGGATTTTGGTGCACGACATAACAACTCTTTTTTGGGTTTGTTTGAAAGAAGAGTCGCCACCTAACGAATTGAGGTGCGTTAGGGCACCTATCTAACCTAACTAAATCTAACTAAAGATCAATGAACCAGAGATCGGGTAAGGGTTCTAATTGTGATGCTGCCGAATCAATTACAAAGAATGAGATATACTAGAATCGTTAAACAATCAAGAGTAACGGATTAATTAAGTACTAACCAGAGGAGATGATAGTTGCAATCAATTTAGCCAACATAGAGAATTCAAACTAACAAATTTAAACCTATAAAGACATATTAAATCACATTCACAGAGAAGAGAGATAACACTTGTATGTAACACATTACAATCACATTAGACATACTAACAAGGACACTTAAAAAAAATTCTAACAGTAGCATTTTTAGCAAGCTGAAATTTGAAGTGACACACGCACGCTAAGCAGAAGGCAAACAACAATCACATGCATTTAACTCAAGTAAGCAACTACACTGAAAATCAGTTCAAATCTAAGAGTTTGTTCTAAAGAAAACAAGAACTTGAATAGCTAGCCGATATATATTAAGAAGACATGCTTGGATTGCATTGAATAAGAGCCATTTTACCTCGAGCTTTACGGTTTCCGATAAGTCTGTTGGTATCCAAGGTTGCAGTTGTAATCGACCAGAGTGTGCTGCTTCGCTGGTTGGAGCAGCGTTTGGTGTCGCTGTTGTTGTTTCGCCGAAGCAGAAGGAGGAGAGTAAAGGAGGGGAGAGGGAGGCGCTGCCTGTTCCTCGCCGGCTGCTTCTCTCTCGGTTGCTGCTTGCAGTTGTTTCTCGCCGGAGAAGAGGAAAGGAGCAGGCGAGGGGAGAGAAAGAGGAGAAGCCGGCTGCGCCGGGTTCGTTGGTCGGATAAGGGAGCAGCGAAAGGGGAGAGGAGAGGGGAACGGAGGAGGCGGCGACTGGGCGCCGGTCGTGGATGGGTGGCGGTGAGCGCCGATCGGAGATAGCTGGGAGTGAGAGAGAAGTGGATATTATTTAAATAAAATAATAATTTAAATGTAACAGCTCAATATTTATTAATCTATTTTAAAGTTTGAACATAAACTTTGGTTGATTTTTATTAATAAAAATTATTTATATATAAAAAAAATTAACTCTTTTTTTTTACTATTATAGAAGAGTAAGTTGATTTTGTTGTATCTAACATGTGTGCTTGGTATTATTTTTTATTTTATTTTTTGTGATATTTTGTTATTTCATGATTGGTTATTAGTATTTTTGTGCTTGGTATTTTTTTTTAGGTGATATTTTGTCATTTCATGATTAATATTTAAGTATTATCTTTTGTTTATTCCACATGCATTATATCAGGATATCTGCAAAATTATTTACGCACAATACATTAGACATGGTTCTATTCTTTCATATTATTTGTTATAATTTTTATACATTTTTTAAAAGTACATAAATAAAAATAATACTTTTATTAATTTACTTTTAATTTTTTTAATACTTTCTTCTTTTATTTTTACTTGTCATACTTGAATTTGACACATTTATTAAGAAAATAATAATTGACATGACTATTTAATTACTAAATTATTTCTAATAATTGGTGTTTATTATTAAGTCTTCAAAATTTGAGGAATGAGTAATTAATATTAAGTATGAAACATGAAAAAAAAACTATCTTTTCTTCATATTAATTATCGAAATTTGAACCCTCCAGGAAAGATCGAACACTCACCAAGTCATTGGCTTGAACTCAAAATTATAAAACTATAACAAATCCTATTGTAATCAATTGAATTATAATTTAACGAATATTATTTGAATTAATTAAATTATAACTCAACAAATTTTATTTAAATTAATCTAATTATAATCATTTTTATTACTAAATTATTTTCCATAAGGCCCGTACTTGCGCGGGCTTGCCATCCACTAGTAACTACATATGAACACAAGTTTAATTTTATAGATTTAAATTATACACGTTTTAATAATATAAATTTAGTTATTGATCAACAAAAGTTTCATATCACATTTAATATATAAATTTCCTTGAATTAATTATCGATATTTCTTTAATTGATAATGTATTTCATATCTAAACTATTAATATATAAGACTTGATTTATCAAACTAATTGAGGAGTATATTAATAACAGATTTGTCAAACTATTAGGATTAGTACTCAATTAGTACTCCTTCCTATATCTCCTATATATATCTCCCATGTATTCCCTTATTAGGTTAACACTTCAATACAATCAATATTCCTTCATGGTATCAAGAGCCAGAAAACCTAGATCTTCTTTTCTCTAGGTTTTTTCTCTCTTTAGGGCACCAATCGTTCCCTCTCTTCTCTTGGGCGGCGGCAGCCATGACAACCGAGGTGGATCCTCTCGATTCACTTCCTTCTGGCGTTAAACTCCTTCTCAGGCATCTTCATGCCCTGATTCCCGAAAAATTATCAGACATAAATTACCCTACATGGAAAATCACCGTTCTTACAGCCCTTGAGGCCAATTACCTTCTCAAATACGTCGATGGAAGCACAGAACCGCCGCCGGCAGTCATCACCGCCACGGACAAATCAGAAAAAACCAATCCGGCCCATGCCGCCTGGAAAGTCGTGGATGGCCAGATCCGATCATGTTTGATTGCGGTCATCTCTCCCACGGTTCAGAAA
>NC_028644.1:64995615-65044149 GCF_001406875.1 Solanum pennellii
AATAGTATTAAATAATATTAGTATTTACTGTGTACTAATCCTAGTCCTATTAGGATTAGTACTCCTTAATCCTAGTCCTATTAGGATTAGTACTCCTTCCTATATCTCCTATATATATCTCCCATGTATTCCCTTATTAGGTTAACACTTCAATACAATCAATATTCCTTCATATATAATCAACCTATTTCATACTCTGACATATTATCACTTACATGTCATTGTCTACGATATGATCACTACACTTGACATCCATTCAAAATTGAACGTAATAATCTTGATAGAACTGACTTTGCGCTGTACTTTACGACTATTGTTTATGATCTATCTAACATGATAGTATTCTTCAATTATCATTAAGAATTTTACTAGCACCTATATAAAAATAATAATGTCTCTATAATTTTCAAATCCCGAATTTCCTCGTTAAACAAGTTAAAGAAGCATTATTTGTGCACAAAAAGCAAATGCTCTAAGAAAATTCGACCTTATCTTAATGGCTTCTAGGCTCTAGCTACGCTAGCTTGTTACAACTATTCCTCAATTTCCAACTTATTATTGCCCTTATGGCCCATTTCAAAGTTAAATAAAATAAATTGTGATGAAAACTACACCAACTATTTAGCATATACACTACTTGAAAAAGTTAAATGATTTGTTCTTCTTATTTTCTTATTAATTAGGTTCTTTACTCACAGGTTAGGCGAAAACACACAAATAAGATACCCCTTTTGTTCCTATTTGGTGTAAGATTTTAAGTATTTTGAGTCATTTTCTACTTTATTTGCTTTGACTAAATAAATATTTTTAAATTTAAAAATTCAAAAATCTTTATGACTTTGTGTCGAATATAATTTTTATCTTCAAAATTTTCATTTAATAGAATTTCAAATCTCAATATTTTATCTTTTAAGTGACATTTTAGTCTCGTTAGAAAGTAATTGGCTAGCTATCAAACATATTTAAATTGTATACTGAATTTGTGAGAAATTTATAGAAGCACAATCTCCTCCTTCCCATTCCCCCTCCCCCTCTTCATTAATTTTCTTTGGACCCTTACCCCTTTTTTATTCCTTTTCTTTTAAAAAAATTATAGTAGTTATTGGACTTTCAGATGAGAGGAAGACTTCAATTAAGTATGCGTGATAGTGTGAGATATCTCAAAATTAATTTAAATAATTTTTTATCTTGATTGGTTGAGACCTCACGACAATAAATTTTATAACTTCAACTAAATAAAATCAATTTTTAACTTTAATTTAATTATGAAATATCTCACCTTGTATCGTCAAATTTAAAATTATTTTATTCCATTTTTCAACTAATATATTAAACTAAAGCTATAATCACAAAAGTTATTCTTTCAGAATAATTTCATCCGCAAATCAAACAACACGTAACTTTTTACCTAAAAGTAAAAAAGACAAAGGGAGAGAACTTTAGAGGACAAATTAAGTTTGTGTTATAGAACTTTATATTATACAAAAATAATTGAGGAGCATTATCCTAAATGGATGAGAACCATAAGTTTGTAGTGGGCATTACTGTTGTAGATGTCAACCGAAACCTAATTCCCACGTGATTATGGAGAATTTTCTTAATCAACTTATAAATAATTAAAGATTATCATCACAAAATATTCTAATGGGAATTAAGGGATCGAATCTAAAAGTGTTAAGCTTTATTGCGGATCTCTTAACATGTGATTTAATTAATTATATGTTAATCATTCCTTTTAAAATAAAATAATACATGCATAGATAAAGGAGGAAATTAAAGAGTTCATGGAATAAAAATAATTAATTATGAATTAAAATATGAGTTAATGTAAATATCTCAACCTTATTTTATTAGGAAAGAGACTTGCATCAAATAATTAGGACAAATAGTATTGGAGTTATAATTTTAAAATTTATAAAGTTAAAAGATCAAAATCTATCAGTATTACTGGTTGTAAATGAATAACTTACGTAAATATGGAAAAATTATGCGGTTAAGTAAATTTATATTATTTAATTACTCATCTTAGTTATAGTTTGTTATAATTATCACTCGCGACTAACATTATACATTAATTATGTGGGCTGACTTCAAGTTTGTATAATTAGCCACATTTCTATATGCATAATTCGTCGGAATGTACAAGTACATATATATAATATACAATTATCTAACTGATATACATATACAATTCACCTCTCTCCCACTCTCCGTCCTCTCTCGCTCGCCTCTATCCTCCATTCCTAATCTCGCTCGCATCTCTTTCCTCTTCCAATCTCTCTTGTCATATATACAAATGCCTAGTATAATATTCAATCATCTAACCGGTATCATATACAATTCACCTGTCTCCCACTCTCTTCCCTCTCTCTCTCTCGCCTCTCTCCTTCCTCTTTCAATCTTGCTTGCCATATATACAAATACATATGTATAATATATAATTATCTAACCGATATACATATACAATTCACCTCTCTCCCACTCTTTGCCCTCTCTCGCTTGCCTCTCTCATCTCTCTCTCCAAGTATCGCTCGCCTCTCTCTCACTCTTTGCCCTCTCTCGCTTGCCTCTCTCATCCAAGTCTCGCTCGCCTCTCTCCTCCCTATAAAATTAGCTACAAATTATAATTATCAAACTATAGCTATGGAGAGTAATTAGGCTATTTTTGAGTGGCTTTATGTGAAAGTTTCTCGACAAGTATTTGATATTTCTTAAACATAAATATAAAATTTAAACCAATATTATTGAGCTTGATCAAATTCATAACATACATATTTGCTCCGCCCCAATATAGAACAAGAGAGGATTGGGTAAAATTTACAATTTTGGAATCAAGTCTAGTCATATATGTACGTGAAGCATATATATAGAATATATTCAACATTCTCAACTTAAATTATTTTGACGTCTAGATTTTGAATATATCACGTATCATAACTAATAAATGACATGATAATATATGTAAAAGTACGATCAAACTATAATAGTATATACGACACAAACTACAATCGTGAATGAAGTTAGAGGAATAGAAAAGACTTATCAAAATCAAACTTGAATTTTGAAGTCTCAAATTATTTTGAATACGATTCTTTAAAATATATATTTACAATAAAAATAAAATAGTACTATAAATATAGTATTACTTTATATATATATATAAAAATTTTAATTCAAAGAATAAAAGTACTAACAACAATCACGTTAAAGTTAAATGTATTGATTCTCTTCTTAGACTTTCTCATTATTCTTTTAGGATTTATTTTTTAATTAAAGGAAGTGACCATAGTCACCATTTTTGTTAAAATAAATGGACAAACTTGTCCAAAAGACATTTAGGATATATTCGAATAAAACTTAAAACTTTATTACTCCAAATGAACATTTAATTGTATATGTATAGTCTAATATTCGCAGATATTAATGTAGCAAAATTCTAAGGCATTTTCCTTTTTGGGTACTTTTTGAGTTTTGGGACAACTTTCGGCAATGGTAACTTTAAGTACCAATATGGATCACTTCTTTGTCGTTAAGAATATTAGGTCTGAGTCCTTATGTATTGTATAAATACTCGAATCTTGCAATGCGTATCTTTAAAGTTAGTCTGATCCTAATATAAAATTATATCATGCTCTGACGTGAATATTAGATATCATATATAAAATAACTAAAACAAAACAGCTTTTGTTGGACTAGTTTGTCGATTTTGTAGTAAAATTAATTCCCTATTATTCCCTTTCAAAATATTTCACCTGTAAAAGATGATGAAGAGGACCGTATTCCACTCAACTTGAGATTTAAAGTGTAGTATTCCCACATACAATGAAAGAAAATGATATGTCAACATGCCAAGCTAGAAAGATAGAAGAGAAACAAAAAAAATTCTCTTTCGAGTTCTGTTTTCTCTAAAAAAAACTGATTATGATTATAAATTTATAATTTTTTCGAGAAAAATTGTATCTGCATTTGAATATCTTCTATCTATTGCACATGAAGATAGAGTTCTTTTACTTAATTATGATAAATTCTACTGCTATGACATAAACATCAATAATTAATTGTTGTTTAAATAAGTCAAAACACCCCCAACTTGTTGATGTAACACGTCTTTTTCATGGCTATCAATTTCTAATAAAATCAAGGAATTTGTCACCAATCACCAATCACATGTCTCTTAATATAAAGTTGTTGTTCTTTTTAATATTTTTAAAATATCTTTTTCTTTCGCATCTTTAATAATATTCTCGAGTTTATTCCTAAAGTATTCAAATCCAGAAAAACTTCACAAATATTATACCAAAATCTAACAGTTATTAATTTTCTTTATTTATATATGATTGTTACATATAGTAATGCTTCTAATATAGTACAAAGTTACTAATTTGTTTGTCTTTAAAACATTCAATATATAGTTTATGTTCGAATCAAAATCATATCTAAATTGGTTGAGCATATAACTGCATGCAATCATACATAAATAATGTTAGAATAGTACACGTCGTGAATATAACTTTTCATAAGGCAATATTATGTAATTTGCGAGTTGATGTGTAACATTATTCAAATTCATGTAATTATGGTCAAAAGTCAAAACGTATGCAAGCTTAAATTAATTCCAAAGTTAGGTAGATATTAATGCCGCGCCTTTAACTTGGCGTCAAACGACAGTTATGACTTTTAATTTTGGGCGTGCACGAGTAGAGACTTAAACTTGTATAAAATTAAATACTTTGACATATTTATCCTACATGACATCCTACATGAAAGTTTTGTATCCAACATAACGTCCTACACGTATTATACCATGTAAAACACGTATATCTACTTGATCATATAAATTTAAGTGTCTACTTGTGTACACTCAAAATTGAAGGTTATCCGTTGAAGACAAGTTAAGAATTATGTTTATGTATTATGTCCATTAATTTTATATTAAAAAAAAGTAAAGATCTTATAAAAGGAAAAAGCTCAATGTACCAATTGGATGACCTAATTAATCTTTGCCAATTTAAACTTATTCCTTTTCTCTTTTCAACTTTGTTTATCTTTTTTTGTGTTTTCTATACTCTCATATTGTAACGTACTAATTTAAATTTGCATAATAAGATTCATTTTTGAGGTCGGTCACTTTCGTCTAAAAAATTTTCTATTTTCAAAGCTTAAATTCAAAATCGCTGATTAAGAATAAAATAATATCATCCATTAATCCATAATAACTCTTATTATTAATTTGTTTCTCTCTTTTTGTAATATTTTGAACCATGCAAGTGTACTCAAATAGCTAACCAGTCCAAGTAAGTCACAATCAATAGAATATTCTTTGTAGTAGTGATAACCAGTTGAGCAATATTTTATCATATTCCATTTTTCTCTATCCTAAAAGAATCTAACTCTGATTGGATATATATAAAATCAGAATATTTGTATAACTAATGCAAATGATTAAAGGATAAATTCAGTCATGTTTAGTAAATAATTAAGAATGACATTGTATTGAGGAATACAAATTAATTAAAACACGTCTATTTGTAATGTTGTAGCAAATTATTCGAAAGTCAAATTAGTGTTTTTACCATGATTTTCTAACATTTTAATCAATTTGATTATAGAATATTTAAATTACAAATTTTCATGGTATTTTTTAATTTATAAATTCTATGTTTAAATTCATATTTCAAATTTATATAATAACCATTCACAATATATACATGTATCTAGTCATTCATGAACGAAGACAGTGATAAGAATCTTACCTATTATTTTAAAATGAAATTATCGTTGATGAAAACACTTTATTTTTAAAGTGAAATTTTTTTAATAAATTAAAGCACTCAAAATCAAGGTAAATAGTGCAAACTAGATAAAAAATCATTTTTAATTAATATGATGAATTAAGTCGAAGTTAAAGAACAAATCAAAACAAAGAGAAAATTTTCTACATTTATATACCAAAATTAGTTTATATTTATCAAAAATAGCTGTATCAAAACTCATTTCCTTTAAAATTATTATAGATAATTATTTCAAAGGAAAAATGACAAAAATCCGTCCTTTAAGTTCACTTATTATTTTTATCCCCTATTAGTTTTAAAAATACCTAAAATTTCTCATTTTTAAGTCTAATGAGGCGGATATAAAAATGTGACAAAAAATAAGGCGGATATAAAAAAATGACAAAAAATGAAGCGGATATAAAAATGTGATTAAAAATGAGACGAATGCAAAAATATAAAGATGAGGCGGATATAAAAATGTGACAAAAAATGAGGCAGATATAAAAATGTGATAAAAAAAAGACGGATACAAAAATGTAGAAATGAGGCAGATATAAAAATGACAAAAAATGAGACGGATACAAAAATGTAACAAAAAATATATAATGTATCCGCCACCTTTTTATTGTATCAGCCCTATTATATATCCGTATTTTTATATATTTTTAAAAAATTTTAATCATTAAAAACTTACAAGGGACTAATGGTCAATTAACCATAAAAGTATGATATTTACGTCATTTGCCCTTATTTTAATCCGACTTTACCAATAAACAAAAATGGCTTAATGTTCTATTTTCTTTATATAGGAAAAAAACAAAGCTCCAAAATTAAAAATGGTTAATTTAATATTGACGTCATTATTTTGACACCATTACAGTTGTCCTTTGTCACCGTCACCGGCTCACCGCTCTGATGCGGCGAAATAAAACATGTTCTTATAAAATTCGCCACGTGTCTACCACAATATCAACGCCTGTCATTTTATCAAACCCTAAATCCCCCTCACCCACATTTTTTTTTTATATATATATATATCCCCAATCTCTCAATTTCACTTCCTTCTTCTTCCCTTTACTGATAAACACACACAGTATTAAAGTTTTTAGAATCAAATCCCTCCAAATTCACCAAAACCCTAACCCTTTTCCCCAAATTCAATCCCAAATTCACAAAAAATGTGGTTCCTTTGTTCCCGAATTCAATTGTGTTGAAAACTTTATCTGAATTGCTTCGTTTTTATCGCCGGGTCGGGTTATTTGTGTATGAAAATGGCGGAGCCGATGAGGAGATACAGTGTTGGATACGCGTTAGCTCCGAAGAAACAAGCGAGTTTCATTCAACTTTCCCTTGTGAACCTTGCTAAAGAACGAGGGATTGATCTCATTAAGATCGATACGGAAAAGCGCTTGATTGATCAAGGACCGTTTGATTGTGTGCTACATAAAATGGACGGTGATGATTGGAAGCGTCAGCTGAAAGAGTACGGATCTGAATTTCCTCAGGCGCTTATTATTGATTCCCCCGAAGCGATTGAGCGGTTGCATAACAGGATTTCGATGCTTCAGGCGGTGGGGGAGGTTGAAATCGACTGTGAAAATGCTTCGTTTGGGATTCCGAAGCAAACTGTAATCTATGATGCAAAAATGGTGTCGGCTATAAACCTTGAACATGAAGGTTTGGAATTCCCGGTGATTGCGAAGCCATTGGTGGCTGATGGAAGTGCAAAGTCGCACAAAATGTTGCTTGTTTTCAACAAGGATGGGTTGAGAAAATTGAAACCGCCTATTGTGTTACAGGAGTTTGTGAATCATGGGGCAGTGATTTTTAAGGTGTTTGTGGTTGGTGATTATGTCAAGTGTGTCAAAAGGAAGTCTTTACCAGATGTAAAGGAGGATGGTTTAGGGAGAGTAGAGAGTTACTTGCCATTTTCTCAGGTTTCGAATTTGAATAATTTTGAAAAGAATGATGATAAATACTATAAGTTGATGAATTTGGAAAATGCTGAATTCCCCCCTTTGAGTTTTCTTACTGATATAGCTAGGGGACTTAGACGGGTGACAAAATTGCATCTTTTTAATTTTGATGTGATTAGGGATAATAGAGTTGGAAATAGGTATCTGATCATTGACATTAACTATTTCCCTGGGTACGCAAAGATGCCGAATTATGAGAGAGTGTTAACAGACTTTTTCTGGGATGTTTTGAATCAGAATGATAAGAGCTTGGGGAGTTTAAAGAATGTTCACTGTGAAAAGGAAGTTAGGGTTTTGGTTGGGAATAGCGGGTGTGGCGAGGATGAAGGAACATTGCCTGTTTCACCGCTTAAGATAGAAGAAAATGAGAACCCTATTCAGGTGTGAAATGTTAAGTGCATAACTCAATCTGGTATTTGGTTGTGGGAAGCAACAGGTTGCTCTGCAAAATTTGCTGAAGTTCGAGCAAGCTGCAGGGACTTATTTTAGGTAGGGAGTTGGTACATCAGTTAATAAGTAGGTCCTTTGCTTGTGATCATGTCGTCTGAAAACATTAGATGGTAATCTTTGTTCAACTTGTACATTCTATCTTTGCAGTGAGATAGGTACCTTTTCAGATACTCTTTATAAGGAAAACCAAGTTTTTCCTTCAAGGCAATTGTAATTCCTGGCTGAAAATATCTTAATTTGTGCCTTTGACAACTTTGATAATTGAATATTGCTGTTTCTCTCAATGACTGTTCTTTAAAATATTTTCCACATCATGCTGCTTTACAGGGTGGTCTTATTGCACATGAATTTTGCATTTCGAATGATGTCACTTACTGCTTATGTAATTTATTCATGCAAGAGGGATCAAATTCCTAAGAGATTAATTTCTATGGCATCTGCATGACATATTCTTGATTGTCTCTCGCGTAGAAGTTATTCTGGAAGTGTTTGTAGATGAATATTCCTTTTCTGAACTACATTTTTTATGTTCACCACAGTTCAAACCCTTATTTGGTAGCTTAAGACTAATTTATGTTGAATATCAGTATCTTTTCTTTGATAAGGTATTTTATTAATGTTGGAAAAATCAGCTGATTGTATTTTATGCTTTTTAGTCTTGTCAGATGCAAATTTAGTTCATCATGAGCCACAAGTTAAACCCTTGTTGCATGTTTCATTTTCACATAATGTGGGTATAACATTAAATCTTAGAGTTAGATTCGTCAGTAGGTAAGGCTCAGCATGCACTAATGTAGTATCTCTGTATTTTTAGGGTAGTTTTCTCTTTTCCATTTGACTCTTGAGAGTGAATGCTGAATTCTGTTGCTGCTTTAGAGTTGTTCGTGGACTTTTGCTATTTAAGTAATATGACTGGGACACATCGGAAGAAAACTGTTAGTATTGGCCTTTCCCCTAAGAATTTGCTGTCGACGTGTTTGTGGTCAGGAAACCCTTTGGCATAGACTCAATTAATTGTGTTAGTTGGCACGTTTCTTGAAGATTGATTAATATTAGGTTTTTAGTTTTGCATTGAGTTGATTCTTGTGCTGCATGGTTGTAAGACTGGCTAGGTTATATGATAATGAATATTGAGCTTCTAATCTCCAACATATCTACAAGGCGAGTGCCATAGAAATGTGGATGTTACTATTATTTGTGCATGTAAACACGATCAGAAATGTTACATTTAACAATAAGTGCAAGCAACACATATAGAAGATAAAATGGAGAGACCGTCTTTTGAGGCGGTTTGTTCATGACCTACATTGCCCTCCCTAGGCACCGGTCTATAGGTGTAAAACCATGGTGATTGTAGGTGTTAAAAGTGGTTGAGACACAACTAAAATTACATGGAAGGAGATGTTCCAAAAGATAAACGATCTCTTGAAATCCATAAAGAATTAACAAAGAATAGGGCATGACGGAAAAAAAAAAGGTTCATACTAGGTGATACTAATTACGTAGTTGGATGAAGGTTTAGTCATTCTTGCACATTACCTTAGGTCCAAATTTAGAAATGTTCTTTTGTGCACTCCAATGCCATCGAGCTTCCCTTCTTTACATCCAAGTTAAGACTTGGAGAAATGGAATAGAGGAAGTTAGGAAGTCCTAGGATTGGTCCCACTTTCAGGCTATTAGAATAAAGATTTAGACTCTCTTAAGTAGGAGCTGCTCTCTTCCATTGAAAGGTAATCTAGATTGCTAGTGAGACTTAAAAAACAGAATTATGACTAATTTTCCAGAGTGACAGTTTTTGAATCATTCAGGCATTTGTGTTGTATCTTTCGCAAGTTTCCTGCATCCACAGGCATAGATTTAGCTCTTATTCAATAGTATTTGTAGTTGTGCACATACATATCGAGAAAATAATGATTGTTAAACTTGTGGCGATGCATTTGCCGTAGTGTGAGGTGTTAGCATTTTCCTTGTGGGTTGAAGCAGACACCTGATGTGAGATGAAGAATGTTCATAATGAATTACTCTTATTGTAATTCGTTCTAAAAGAATGTATGGAATGAATCTTTTAGTCTTGTAGAGATGTTCAAGCTACTAATGAATGTAGACAACTTCAGGTGTAAGAGAATTTTTAAATACTGGATTGAGACATGTCTAAATGGATTCATACATTTGACCCCAACTAACTTGGGGTTGAGGCATAGCAATTGTGGTTGCTAAATTATGTATCAAGTTAGTGTTTTAGACAAGAGTTACCACTTACAAATAATGAATGTTCTGTAAAGAAATCGGTTATACGGGGACCTTTCCAGATCATCGTTATCTTACATCTTACTTGCATTGATATTTTTCCTTTCATGTAAGAGCCTTGTTTTTGGTTATTAGACTGAAAGCCTTGTCTTGTTTCTTAAAATTGCATGTACTCTCCTGCTGACTTGTTTTATTTTGAAGTGTTAATCGTAGACGTGATATGTGTGATTTGGCATGAGAAATTCATGGTAGTTCTTTGATCTTACTATTCTGTGTTCCGTTCTTTGCTGGATATACTATAAATGCTAGCAGTTTGATGTAGGATTGTATGCATTTTTTTCATTTATCATTGTATTTTCATGTTTAGTTACATAACTGCTCCAGGTTTGGATTGGTAAACCTTGGTTGCTCGACGTCAGCTCACAAGGATGATAGCACGCAACTCACATGAGTTACATGGAACAAATTGGCAGCAACTAATCAGGTATAAGTATGAGATGTCAGTTCCTTCTCTCGTTCTAGTGCATCGTCACATCTCCTCATACATAGCATGCGTCTCTGCAGTTTCATGATCTTGCACCATGTAAAAGCTTGTGTTGTAGAATGAAAGCGAACAAAATTGAACATTTGTGTCAACTTATATTGTACTGGTTTACAGATTTTGTTTGTGTTTCTGTTGGATTTGAGTATCTTGTTTCGACTTCATCGGCTGATCTGTCATCTGGTATTTTGTGTCGATAGATCAAAGATATAATTTTAGTTTTTCAGAAGTTTTAAGTGAAGTAGAGAGACAGGATTTGCTAGGAAATGAATTAAAAGTTATGTCTTAAGAAACGTAATTTATTCTTATGAGATTTTCATCAGTTTCTAAACTTATGCCTTGCGAATAAAATCGAAAAAACTTAATTGAACGGGCTTTCACCATTCCTGATCCAAAAAATTGAAACTAGACTATGTGATACTTGATTTTTGGGCTTTGTTTCTGGATTTAACCAAATATTCCCACAGGTCAATTCATGCAAATGTTACGACATGTTTAAATTAAAGTCGTGTTTTCCTTAAATTTAAATTGGAATTTCAATAAACATACATGTCGATACCACTTTTTTAGCTCATACCTATATGAAGTCGATGCATCTATGTCTTCGAGCATTTTAATATCTAAACAAAAGAGTTAAATGGTATACAAGAGAAGGGTTACATTGAGAGATAAAAAAGATATACAAAAATCAACATAAAATTGGAGGTGCATCACATGTCTACATATATCTACACTAAAACATCACAATCACAATTAATTCAAAAAATAAAATCTTCAAATAATATTTGCTTCATCATCCAGAACTTTTTCCAATTCACAAAAATCATCATAATAAGTGGGATTAATCATATCAATAATCTGCTGATCAAATGGTACTGAATTCTCAGGTGTAACTGGAACTAGTGAAGGAAGTGATGAATATTCTGAATTATAATCAACATTATTAATCATATTATTCTCAAAAGCACTCGAATTTTCGATCATATTATTGTCCGATAAATTATTTGAAATTGGAGAAGGTTCATTAGTAATAATTTGGTCATATGGAGCAATAATATTATTATTGTAACATTGTTGCATGGGGTAATTATTTTCTTGTAAAGATGGAATTGATGTAGGAGGAGGGGTATTTAGGACTTGAATTATATTTTGAATAATATGCATTTTGGCTATTTCTGTCAATTCAGCTTGTAATCTAAGAGCAGATTCAAAAGGGTTCATCAAATTAGAAAGGCTAAGAAGTAAATTTGGATCAGTTATTGGTTGATGTGTTACTGGATCAATTCCTGATTTGAGAAGTTTTTTCTTGAGATACGTATTCCATAAATTCTTGATTTCGTTATCAGTTCTTCCCGGAAGATGAGATGCAATTTTTGACCACCTACAAAAAATATAATATAACGTCAATGAATAATGTATAAATTATATATACCGACAGTACAAAAATTTGTATATTATTATTGTATATCAACATGTCATAGTAGGTATTATTATTTAACCGTACTCCTCATTTTTTACTAAGTAGTTAAGTATTTTTAAGACTTTTAGTTAATACATCTTGTTATTCGATCAAAATAATTAACAATCACAAGACAAATTGTATAAGAAAATATGTAATACTCTATTCTCAGATTTTATGTGGTATTGGTTGACTTGATATAATGTTTATAAATACTTGATATGTGTGGTCTAAAACAATCTTCAGATATACGTGTTATAGTAAATCATTTCATTAATATAAAAGGATAACTTTAAAGTGAAATGGATTTCAAAATTATGGTAAGTTGGGGAAGTAATAAAATATGTATACACATTAATGTAAATAAATAGATATATTTTCACTATAAATTTTATGAGTGGCTATACAGAGTAAAAGTTTCTATTCTTTTAACATATAACACACATTGGTGGTGTAAATACTTTTTACACCATCATACCATCATGTCATCTTTACTTGTTATAGTAGCTTTAACAGATAACCTATCCCATTTTCAGTATTTCAAAATCCCACTATAGAGATCGACTTACCTATAAATATCTTTGGTATAGAGTTAAAACTCTTTTTTTTTTTGCAAAATATTTTTAAAAACAATGAATCAAAACTAAACATAAACCATATCAAGAAATTAGAGGAAAAATATTGAGTAATCCTACTTGTTTCCAAGAAGAGAATGAAGGTTGATGATAATTTCTTCTTCTTCTTCTGAAAAAGCTCCTCTTTTAATATCAGGCCTTAAATAATTAGTCCACCTTAATCTACAACTTTTGCCACACCTATTTAATCCTGCTCTTTTAGGTATTAATTGCCAATTTCCATGTCCATTTTCTTTAATATATTCCACTAATTTTTCATCTTCTTCACTTGTCCATGGCCCCTTCTTTAAATCTTCATCAACTTTACAACATGGATATCTCCCCATTTTTCAAAAATAAAAAAAATAAGGAAATTGGAAAGTTTTAATTTTTGAGAAAAAAAATGGAGAAATGTGATGGTTTATATAATTGCATGGAAGTGAGATTTGGTATAGCATGAAGTCAACTATTTTCTTAATATTAAATTATTTATAGAGAGAAGTGGCCTAGTAAACCTTGTTTAGCTTATTAAGCAAATTGAATTAAATTAAGTATTAGGTAATGTATTGCTTGTGTCAATTTCACAAGAAGTGAGATTTTTTGTCAACATTTCTAAAAAATAAAAATAAAAATGTTGGTAAGCCACCAAGATTATTTGTTTTGGATTTTAGTTCTTTTTGGTTGATTTTGTTTTACTCCACTCCAACTTATTAGCAGGAGTGGATTTAACATGTAATTAACAGATTCAACCCAGCATAATATTTTTTTAATGGCTAATTAATTGTTAATACTCAATTTTTAACCAATAATTTCAAAAGTATAATAAGTTCAACGATAAAATCTAAATATTTTACTTATAATTTCATGTTACTTTTACTTTGAAGTTTCCTCGCAAAACGGACATATTTAATGTAATTCCACAGAATAGGATAAAAGAAAGATAAAGTGCATGCAAATACTATTCCTACTTGATAAAAAAGTTATTTTCGATAGATCCCAACTCAAAAAAAAAAAAAAAGGATTTCATGGAAAATATACTATTGATAACCTGACAAATCATCTTAAATATTAGTCATAACAGAATAAAATGATAGTCGAAGTATAAAAAACCCACAAATAATATTATACGACTAATAGTTGCTAATAACTCAAAAAAATAAGTAAGACGACGCTTATAATTAACTAGCCTTCAACTTAAACCTTAATTTGTATACACTTATATAAAAAACGAAGATTATTTTGAAAGATAATTAATAGTTAAATCGTACTAGTAAAAGAACAAAAAATTACTACACTGCCAATACTTTTATTTATTTTCTTTTTCAAAAAATTGAGCTTAAAGAAAATTACAATATAAGAAATCAAATTGAGGTTAAGGGATTTATGCTTCAATCGTTAGATATAAATTTGACGGCTACAAATAAAATTAAATCTCAGTTCATTTAAATGACAAATCATACAATCAAATGATTTAAATGAGTCCGGAGTCTAAAGGATATAAAATATTAACAAAAATTCTAAAACGGTATATAAAATTTTGTATTAACCAAAATGGTAAAATCGCTAGAACAACAGCAATTTCCTCCACCGGAAAAAGCAAAACCGCTGCAGTTGCAGCGATCTTGCAAAATGTAATTTTTTTTTAAAAAAAGATTTTTTTTCCAGGAAATCGCTGCTACCGCAGCGATTTTGCTTTTTTCGGTGGAGGAAATCGCTGTTGTTCCAGCGATTTTGCCGTTTTGGTTAATATAAAATTTTATATATCATTTTGAAATTTTTGTTAATGTTTTATACCCTATAGGTTCCGGACTCTGATTTAAATGGTATCCAATGCAAGTCATGCAACTAGTTGAATAAATTCATAGTCCATTTTTTTCTGTTCAATATATTACTCAAAATGAATTGGAAGCAGGTAAAGTACGAGTTGAACAATTTATTAAATACATGAAATTGTTGAAATTAATCCAAAAACTATAAACTATTTCAAGGATAATTAATACTATAATTCTCAAATGATTAGAGTTGTATTTGTTTGAACCATACATTATACTGTCAATGATTAGGTCTCTAGGCTACTTTTAATTCTTTGATTCTGCTAGTTAAATATTTTAATCCTCTCAAAAGCATCATTAAAATTGTCATCAATTTTGTCACTTTGTATATCTTACCTCAATATAGCTCTGACTATTTTCTTTCAAATATTTTTGGTCTCTTAGGCAGTTATAAAGTATAATTAAATTATATCCTAAAATGTGGCTGTTGAATAATCCATTTACAAATCAATCATAATTCAGTATTTAACCGGAATATATACAAAATAGAATAAAACTCTATAATACCAGATGAAAATTTATGAGTATTACATCATGGTTGAGTAAGTGTCATCTATATATCAACAATTAATAACAACTATAGTCTATACTAATCAGTTGATTTGAGTCGGGTATATGAATTCTCTGTCATGATTAATCCTTGATTTTAACTATATAAAGAGAGATGCCATAAAGAGTCGTTGAGCTATTAAAGAAAATCTAAAATAATTCTCTAATTATGTAATTTATCGAATTTACTTTTTTAAATATCCAAAATGTTATCAAACTTGATCTCTTAATTATACACTTACTCATTTTTTCCCCTTAATTATGCACTTATCGATTTTAATCGTTTAAGTATTTCATCTTTTTCTCCCATTCTGATCTATATTTTTCTTTTAAGTATGACTTGGTTTCAAAAGAATATAGCTCTTTCGAGACGAATACATATCTGAATATTTATTTAGCTAGAGATTGATCTATATTGAAGATAATGATTAAATAAATAAAATTTAATTACTATTAATATCTTAAATTTATGAATGAAATAGTTACACAATATAACATAATATCGGTCATCAGAACAAATAGAGGTAATCTAGGATTCAACCTTCACCACCATGGCACAACACATTATCCAAAAGAATTTTCAGATACTTGAACCAAAAAAAAGGTTAGATATGTACATGAATTAATTATTCGAACAAATTTACTATTTTTTTTGTAAATCATATATTTATATTAAAAAGTTAAATAAATATATGCGTATATTAATTTGTGAATTTTTTAATAAAATTAATTGACAATCTAATGTATAAGAAAGGATAGTGAAAATATTTTTCTCTGCCCTGTGTTGTGCTGATGGAAGAGGTGGGGCCTTTAAAGACATTAATTTCCTACGTAGATCACAATTTTTTTCTGATTTTTAGGTGACAATTGAAATTTTGAGATTCAGATTTTCAAATATTTATTGTAAATTCAGATATAGAAGCTTTAATTATTTTAAAATTGAATTTATATATTTAAAAATTATATAAAATAATCATAAATCATAATAATTAATAACTTAAAAATTTAAAATATAATTATAAAAATTCTAATATAAAAAAATCTGAATTAACTCTCGAAATTTTAATAATATGACATAACTTAAATTAAAACGGAAAAAATATATAATAGTGACTCACACATTCTTAGTGGACAAAGTAAAAAGAAATTGAATTGCAAGGTAACAACGGGTTAAATTATCAATGGTTTGAAAATTAAAATATAAAACAATTAGCATCATATTTGGTGTTAGTCAATGGGATGTTAGGAAGAAAAGTGACATATTATCCCCTCATTTTTTTATTTGATTAATTAATACAATTCTAACCGTATAATAAAAGCGTAAAATAAAAAATACGTCAAAGTGTGAAAATTTTTATGCCATGGAATATAGCATCTAAAAAATTACCATAAGAATCCAAAGTTTTTGGTTGGAATTTACTACCTAACTATTAATTTAATTACAAGAGGATAAAACTTTTCCCTTACTAATTAAAAGAAATTGACCTATGTTTTATTTACTATCTTTGACATTTTAGTAAGCAATATTATTAAAATTACAATAAGGTTTAGTGGAGTAGCTAGTAACATTAATTAAATTAAATCAAATTTATTATATTTTACAAATATATTCAGATAATTAAGAACTGTGACTTTGACCTTTTCATTTTTGTGTATGAATAATTTGAGTCTGTCGGCCTAGAGGAAATACAGCAACTTTTTCCTATTCGATATTTCCGTGACAAGTAAAAATAAAAATATATATTTTAAAACAATGAGCAAATAAAATGATACTCGCTTCGTAAATTAATGATTGTTATACTACTATAACTAATTTATCTAGAACATTAGAAGTTCTATCCAAGACATAATCTAGCAACGTACAAAAAAATAAAATAAAATAAGGCATGAAGCACAATTTACATAATAAATATGTAGGAGAGGGAAATTGGGGTCTTGTTGATCTTATTGTGTGCTAAATATATTATTGGTGAATAATTATGTCTTGTTTGGAAATTTTGAGACCAAAAAACAATTGGATAGTCTCAAAAATAGGAAGAAACTTTGTACAATATTTTATAAGTTTTTGAGTATTTATTTTGGGATTCTATTTTCTTGATTTGGTCTGTGACATATACGTAGGAGAGGGAAATTAGAATAAGTGTCACTTTAAACAAAAGTACATGCATTAAGAAATTAATCAATTAATATAATATGTAGCTTACAAAATTATTTCTAATTGATAAATGTCTTCAAAAAAAATAATTAAACACTATTAAAAAGATCAAACTTTGAGGAAATATTCACATAAATATTTAAGAAATTATTTATATAATAAATTTCTAAAAATCATTTTTAAAAGAGTATGTCAAGTCAACTGATGTCGCATAAAATAGGATAGAGTGAGTAATTTTATCCCTAATTACTTGTCCACATTTTCTTTTTTTTTTGTTCCGTTTTACTTCTCAATTTAGACAAATTAAGAAAATATAACTTTTTTTACCAATTATAAACCTCAATTGATTACTTTGAAAAAAAATATTCTTATCAAAAGCTTAAATTTTTAATTCATTCATTTCATGATTAATAGAGGTATACAATAATAAACTATCTTAATTAATTATAAATTGGACAATTAATAAACTATCTTAATTAATTATAAATTGGACAATTAATTAAGCACATAGCAGTAGGGCTGTTCGAAATCGAATCGAAATTGATAAGCCGAACCGATAAAAAAGTTATTGGTTTATAGTAATGGGTTATTGGTTTAGTGATTTTGATAACGGTTTTAACTTTTTTTGTTATCGGGTTATTGGTTCTTAACAGTTTAAAGTTTTTTCTTAATGGGTTAACCGATAACCCAATAGTAAATTAAATAATTATATTTATACCATTTTGTATATAAAGTCCTCGACTAGGAGTTTAATTTCCTACTTTTATTTTTTATTGTCTCAAACACTTGATTATTCTACAATGTAAAAGTGTTTGCTTTTGAGCAAGATGTAACTTATGAACTCAAGTGCATGGTTTATTTGGTTTATCACCTTGTTTCTAAGTGATTTTAAATGTTTTTTTTTGTGTCAAATCTTAATGGTTAAACCGATAACAGAACCGATAACGATAAAAAATCGATAAACCAATAACTGATAAGCCAATATCTTAATGGTTCCATAACGGTTTAGCATTTCTACAAATCGATAACCAATAAGCCAATCCGATAAACTTTAAAATCAAATCGAACCGACCAATACACAACCTTAGCGGTTTATAGAAGCTAAATCATAGAGAAATAAAAAAATTAGTGCAACTTGTTGGAAGCTACAACTAACTTTAGTTAAATCTGTCAGCTCATTGGTCATCTTTATGGGAGTTGTTAAAAGCTCCCTTTTTACGTGCATTTAAAGCAATTAATGGGGAAGATGTATTACTTTATCTTTCAAAATAAATCCTGATTGATTAATTAATCCAATATTAATAGTTCAATTAATTACTATAGTATTTTGTATCCTTTAGCTAACAGTTCATTATGTCCCATTGATATCACAGGCAAAATAAATAAATAAATAAAAATCTTCGATTTGGTCATGAATTTTGATGTTGAAAATGAAAAATAGAAGAAAGAGTTTTTGAAGTTGCAATTTTTACAATTTGAAATTGTGTTTGGGTATGTATCTTACTTGATTAATATTTAAAGATTCATGAGAAAAAGTCCCAAAAATTCAACAACTGGTTTGAGCAAGTTTATAAAAACTGATTAAATTTCATGTCCAAACAGTTATTTAAGAATTGATCTTTTTAAATTAATCTAAAATTTATGATCACACGCGTTAGCTAAAATAATAGATGAGAAATGGTGCTAAGCGGTGCATAGATTGCAGGCTTTATAAATTACTGTATAAATTCCTTCATCCCAACATATTTGTCAATTTACACTATCAAAGTTGAATAAATTAATATTTTTTTTGCCTTTAAAATTAAACATTTTTGAAAAAAATAATACTTGTTACATTAAAAAGAGTTCAGGAATAAATTACTAAATTAGTAAAAACACTTCTTAATATTCATATTTTCTTAAAAGACGGGTGATAAGAAAATGTGATAACTAATATAAGGCAGGGGAGTATGTATATGTTAATTGTTATGTAATTAAGAAGCCTAGTTTTCATGACAAATTAAGGAAAAATATGATTAGTTAATATTTACAGATGGAAGTTGGAATTATTAATTAAAGAGTGTACAGAAGAACTGTGAATTAAAAAGGCAAATGACGAAAATTTGGCCTACCAACCATATTGGATGTTTGCATCGAATTGTGAAATTAGATTTATATATAAATGTCTAACAATAATAATTATACTACTTCGTCCGTCTGGTATTATTTGTTACAATTTTTATTTTTAGATTCAAACTACAAAAATTTTGACTAACATTTTAAAATGTATTTTTTCATCATATTAATATACAAAAAATAATAATTTATAGTACTTTTCATATAGTTTTAGAATATCTAATTTTTTTTGTTTAAAATATCGAATTAATTGATCCAATTTACCTTTGAAAATTAGTCAAATTGACTTTCGATAAGCACAATATGACAAATAATTTCGGAAGAAGGGAGTAATAAAAATTAAATTTGTAAGAGATGTCACAAATGTGAGAGATGAGAGATAAAAGATCTAGTTTTCATAAGGCTAGATTGATTTTACTTTTTATTCATTCACTGTCTAGTGTTTGAATTAAAAATCTAATTAAATTCGGAGTATGTATTGTAAAATTTATTTTGAGGGTGACACTCTTAACGACTTTTTCATAACCATGAGTTCTAATTCCAAATCTTTGATCAAAGGTACAATGGATCAGGTCCACCACTACACCATAATTTACGTATATAATAAATTTAAATTAATTTAATTATAATGACTAGATATTAATCTACAGATTGCATTTTAATCATTTTATTTTTCAATCAATAGTAATCCATACACCAAATTAACATTAGACATAACATGTATATTCGAAGTAATTTAAAGTGGGTAAATATGTAAACAAAATAAAAACTAAATTACAAGTTTGAATGGTGTTGTCCAAATAAACATGACATAATCGATATCTTATGAAATTTTCCCCACACATGTTAATATCAAATTTTAATTAAAATATTCCTCGATATTTTATTTCTTTATTTTATTATGTATGCAAGTTGAATTTCTATCCACAAATTAACTTAACAATTTTGACTCAAATTCTCACAGAAATTAAAAGATCAACGAATAGAAGTCATGCATGATGTTTGCCACAATTCACAGATATGAATTATGATCAGTCAATAAATTTGTTAATTATATTGTTGATTATCTGATTTGAATATATTTATAATATTTTGAAAACTTTGACTTTTAAAATCTTGTTTGGTAAATCTCAGATAGTTCCCTCATCCACAATATTTCCTAAATGCATGCATCCATGCACTCCACGTAAAATATTCAAGCCGCCTCATGACAAATAAATTCGAACACATTTAATTATAATTTTCGTGGAATTTTTTTTGTTAAATATAATATCTTTCAAATAATGACGGATTCAGAATTTTCATTCAGGAGTAAAAAAAAAAAATAAGCACACTAATCGTGTTTATAAATGAGCAGGTTGGTTTAGATATAAACTAGTCGAATATGATGCAAAATTAAACTTACATATACAAGTACAACTTTCTTTTTTGTTTTCAGATATTCCATTTATGTTAATTGGTAAATGTAATTGAAGCTGGATATAATTAATCAGTTCTGTTTTAATTGGCATTGTACAAAAACAGAAAAAAATGAGCTCAAGTCAATATTAATTGGTGGGATTAATTTATAATTTAATATAGAAATGCATAATTAATATGATTCTTAATCTTTATTATTATATAGAAGGGTAGGGAGGAAGGTAGGATATGTCGGAAACTATTCTTCTTTCTTACCTCAATTGCTTGTTTGACTCTGTTTTCTCACCTAATATAGTAAAAGTAAATAGTCGTTAAGGCGTGTTTTGATAAATAATTGATTATAATTCAGATTGGAAATTTACGCACGGTCCGCGCTAGCTCTGCTCCTGGTGAACATGTAAGATGGTTGTGGGTGAAATTTTCTTCACTCATATTTGAGCTTGAATTTGAAGCTGTACATTTCAGATTTATATGTAAAGTTCAAATCAATAATTAATTTATATTCATGACTATATTTATATATATTTATAATTTGTAAGCAACATATAATACTATACCACTTGCAGCAATAAATACTCATTATTTTTTCTTGTTGAATATATGTTAGACAATTAAGTGATGTTGGGTCCTTCTTGGGGAATTTATATCTAAATTTGAGAGAAGTTGGGTAAAGATTTAGGGTATGTTTGGTATGAAAGGAAAATATTTTTCTGAATAATAATTGAATTTTTTATTTAATAATTAATCTTGGGTTAATAAGAAGAAAATGTTGGCTCAAATGTAATTAGATATAATTTAAACAAACACAAAGAAATCGAACCCGAACCCCTGTTTCGATACAAACCTCACCCTACATTGATCCAAGACATGACCCAAACCCACATGCTGACTCAGATCTTGATCCTCAACCTGACCCTGGCCTTTCCATAACTCGTGACCCCATAACTGACCATGCCTCAACCAATGACCAGACATAGAGTACTCCTTATCAAACACCTAATCCCTACTCAAAGTACAATTTCTAGAGTGAGATATGACTCCCTATGACGTCTTGGGACCCACCTCTTCTAGTCAAAGACCCAACTCCTGATCCTGACCCAACACTCGACTCTTGGCACTATCACATAGAACTAGGACCTAACCTCGATCCCGACCTTATACTCAACTCCTAGCCTTGACCCAAAACCCGACATGACTCCCTACCTTGAACCGGGACCTTACTCTCAACCACATCCCGCTTTTGATCCCGATTCTGACTCGGGACTCGACCTAAACAAACCTGGGATTCTACCACGATTTGATATTGATCCTGAAATTACTCTAAACATTGTCATATAAAACTACAACCTGACCATGATCCTAATCCTATACGCAACTCCTAACCTCGACCCAAAACCCGACTCTGATCTCGACTAAGGACCTAACTCCTAGCTTGACTTGGGACTCAAATCTCATGCACAACCAACTCGAGACTTGACCTCGACAAAATCTGGGACCCAAACACGACCTGATATTAACTCTCGACACTTGAATCTTGAAACTGTCACATCAAAGTAGGACCTGACCTTAATCCCAACCCTATACCCAACTCCTGACCTCGACCCAAAACCCAACTCTGATCCCGACTAAGGACCCAATTCCCTACCTCGACTTGGGAAACTCTCAATCACAATCCACTTCCGATCCTGATTCCAACTCAAAACTCGACCTCAACCAACCCTGGTACTCAACCACAATTGGTATTTGACTCATGACCTTCCACCAAACTCACAACTCCTAACACCAATCAAGGACTATATCGAACTCAAGACCCGAATCTCTACCCTAACTCGACTGCTGACTCTTGATCAAGATCCAACTCTCGACCCTGATCACTCAGGACCTGAAAAATAATTCAAATCTCGACCTAGGACTCGAATCCTAACCTTAGACCCAATACTCGATCCCAACTCAAGATTCGAGACTTGACTCCTAATATTACACTTGGATTTAACTATGACACTGACACAAACTCGCCCTAACCCTGAAAGTTGCCGTAACTTGAGATTGGGGTTTGGAATTGGTTCTCGAGTTAGGAGTATGGTTCTAGGTCGGGGCTAGGGTTTGGAATTAGGTCCTAGTCAAGACTTACAACTTGGGTCAGGGTTTAGAGTCGAGTCCTAAATGTGGTCTCGAGGGTGAGGTCGAGTGTCACGATCGAGTCATGATCTCCATGATTCTTATTTCAATTTCATCAATTGTTAGGTTGCTTTGACTATTTGATATATTTTCCTTATTTTAATTTAAACAATAATATTTTTTCTTGTGTTATTTGAAAATTGAGTAATTTTTTTTTATTCTATTTGACTTTGATCTAATGTTACCTTCATCATTTGAAAAAACGTCTCGTTTTACTCAACCTTTGACAAAACTTCAATCTAAAGATAGTTTTAATTATAGTAAAAAATTGAGGACTAAATCTCTTTTTTCTAAAAAATATAATTGGACATGTGAAGTCCACCCATTTTATATTGGGGCTAATCTTTCCAATAATTACTTCAAGATGTAAATCAAGTTAGTTGATTTTAACTTTGTCTATTAAATAGAATATATCTTTTAAACATTTCAACAATATTATTTACTATTTATTTAAAATAAACCAACAAAAAAATGAGATGAAAGAAACCAAATAACAGCTCCAAATAAGGTGGGATAATATATATATACAATGTACACAAAGAAATTATACAATATTCATAAAATTATGGTCCTTAACAATATTTACTCACCAAAATAAAGCCTCCTCACACACAAAAATAAAAAATAAAAAATCCACCAAGATTTTAGAGCAACTAAATACAAGAGAGTTTAGAAAAACTAAACAAACACATTATGGAAAAATGTCATTCCAGAAGGAATCATCAATACCCTCATGATTAAGTTGTGAGAATGTATTAGGGTCATAATCTTGATTAACATGAGCATCATTAGCTTGATCTGGAGAAGAAGGAGTAATTAGTGATGGAAGTGAGTTATTATAATCTAAATTTGTCTTTGATGAATTGTTGTTTAGTCCTTCAAAATTATCCACCTTTGAGTTTAATTCACTTTGATAATTAGATAATTCTGATGAATTTGAAATACAAGAAGTAGAATTATCCAAATTTTGAATTGTACCACATGAATTTACTAGCAAAGAATTCAAGAATTGGGTGTTTGTAGCAACATTATTTGTAATAACATGGCCTGAACTTGTTGCAAAATAATTTTCTTGAAATTTGGTAGAAAGTGGATTATTTGTATTTTTAGGTGTAAAAAGGCTTTGTACTAGTTGTTGAATTTTGGCTATTTCTGTGACTTGTGCTTGTAATTTAAGAGCATATGCTAAGGGAAAATTAGGATTATTCATCATATGATGATTAATATTATGTTTAGAAGTAAATTGATGAGAAAGATTTATGAGGAGATTGAGGTCAGAAATTGGTTTATGAGTCCTTGGGTCGATTCCCCATCTTAGTAGTTTTTTCCTTAAATGAGTGTTGTAGAAATTTTTGATTTCATTATCGGTTCTTCCAGGAAGATGACCTGCAATTTTTGACCACCTACAATTGAAAAGTTGATACATGAGTTTAACTTTGATAAATAGACACTATTAAAGCGCTATGAGACAACTTAAAAATATATATTTTATGTTTCAATTCACGTGACACAGTTTGATTTGAGATAGAGTTTAATAAAAAAAAAAAAAAGACTTGTAATCTTAAACGTATTTTGATATTTTTCTGACTTTAAAAACTTATCAATATATCCGTGAAATGAAAACTTTAAAATTAAAATATTTTTCGAAAAATAAAAAAGGTACAATTTTAATCTGAAATATTTTTCTTCTAAACTAACATTAGCTAATAAACGATATCGCATAAAATGGAACAACAAGGGAAGTATATGACTACTAGTAGCCTAATTAGTAGTATTTTCAACCTAAAAACTAAGACAGATTATTTGCTACAACAGATTAAAATACATAAATAAAAATTAGTGAGAAATATATACTTACTTGTTTCCAAGAAGAGAATGTAGGTTAATGATGATTTCTTCTTCTTCAATGGAGAATTCTCCTCTTTTAATATCAGGCCTTAAATAATTAGTCCACCTTAATCTACAACTTTTGCCACACCTATTTAATCCTGCTTTTTTAGGAATTAATTGCCAATTAGTATGGCCATTTTTTGTAATATAATCCATCAATTTTTCATCTTCTTCACTTGTCCATGGCCCCTTCTTTAAATTTTCATCAACTTTACAACATGGATATCTCCCCATTTATAAATATGAAAAGACAATTTTTTTAAAAAGTAATTTGGTATATCTTTGATAGAGAGAATTTTGGAACTTAGAAGTATAAGTTTATGAGATAACAAAGCAAAGTAAAGATGGTTTTTATAATTTTGTTACATAAGGTCAAACATATTTTGTCATATTTTAATGAGATAATACACAAATACCTCTTCAACCTATGTCCGAAATCTCAAAAACACACTTATACTATACTAAGGTTCTATTACCCCTCTGAACTTATTTTATTAATAATTTTCTACATTTTTTCGACCTACGTGGCACTATCTTGTGGGCCCAACGCTGATTGACTTTTTTTTCAAGCAAGTATCACATAGACTGAAAAAGGATAGAAAATTACTTATAAAATAAGTTCAAGAGGTAATAGGACTTCAGTATAATGTAAGTGTGTCTCTAAAATTTTGAATATAGATTAAAGAGGTACTTGTAAATTTTTTTCTATTTTAATTATTAATATAGAGTAAGCTTGAGCTGACACGGCAAGGAATGTAATAAAGTCATCCAAGAGAACCTGTGTTGGCTTAATTCAGCAAAAAAAAGAACCAAGACAGTTGTTATATTGGTTGATTTAAAATAAGGAGTAGGTAATAGTGTCAATTTCATTGACATATATACAGGAAAATTAGGGGTTAAATGGCCAGATTAGTTTGAATTTAGGCGGGTCATAATTCATTTGTTTAATTCTTAGTAACTTTTAATTTTTCATGGTTAAATATAAGGGGAATTATATAATAAGTCATAAAATTCAAAATAGTTATATATTTATATCTCAATCTAAAGTAATTTAAGAAATATCAATTCTCTCAAAATAAAATTACAGCTCATACGGCCCATTCAATAAGGCTGATAATTTTCACTTAATTGATACCAAATCAATATCATATAGTATATAGATATCATTAAGATTTCTTATTCAGAATTTACTCATTAGTGGATGATACGATAAGATAAGAGTATATGTATATTATTGTGGTAATATTAAAGTTTCGTGTTCAGAATTACTCATTAGTGGATGATACGATAAGATAAGAGTATATGTATGTTATTATGGTAACATTAAAGTTTCATGTTCAGAATTACTCATTAGTGAATGATACTATAAGTGTATATGTATATTGTTGTGGTATCATTAAGGTTTCTGGTTCAAAATTTACTCATTAGTCAATTATATTATAAAAGTATATTTTTATGGTATCATTAAGGTTTCTTGTTAAGAAATTACTCATTAATATCATTGACTAATGAGTAATTTCTTAACAAGAAACCTTAATGATNAAAGGAGTATATGTTTGTAATTATTTTGCTTTTATGGATTATTTGCTTAGTTTTCCCTAAATATAATATATCAAATTTGACAAGATTTCTCATAGATATATTTGAACTACATATCAACTATTCTTTTTATGTGGACCCCTAAAATAAGTTACGCTAAGCTAATAAATGACCAGTAAATAATCAATTCAAACTTAGATAAATTGGACGAATTGGGTTAGTTTTGTTACCTCTATGCAGGAAATGCATCGTTTATAGCTAACGTTTTTTACCACCCCTTTGTTTACTATTGCTTCTCCATAATCGACTTTGCATTCCCTTTACAAAATAATAAATGAAGTGCATATTTTATTATAATACTCATAGTTTCAATGGACTTGGAATGTGGTTCGAAGAATGAGTAGTTAAGAGTTATTTAGTAGCTTGTTAGAGTAATGCAAGTATTAATTAGATAAGTTTTCAATTAAATTACAAATCAAACATCGATAAAAATCAAAAGGAAACAAGGTATCACCTGAAATAGACACAGATTATTTGTGGATATATTGTGAATCAAAATATATTGTGATATTAACTTTATCTTATAATTAATCGAAGGTATTAATAAAAATATGTATAAAAAATAAATATTATAATCTAGATAATTTATTCCATATATAGCTTGGATTATATTTTACTTGTTTGTGTCAATTAAAAAAGATCCGTGAACTTTTATTATTACTAGCTTTCTGTGTAATTTTTGGCCTATTAAATTATCACAAGCCATATTATATACCTAAATTATCCAAAAATACCCACCCTAGAGGCTAGACATGCACCTAATTTAAAATGCATGTCAAATGATGATTAGTCTAAAATTATTTTCTTTCAAATATGTTTTGATTTTAAATACAATATTTGTAGAAAAAAACATTTATCATTTTTGTCATTTTCAAACTATGTATATAGGGTATTGTATTAGGTACTACGCTTTGAATATATTTCACATGTTTAGCTCTTTACATACGTATACTCTTGCCGACTTTTTCTAGACATTTCCATGGCTGCTTTCAATTTAACAAAATGGCATTGTAATTTTGAATTGATGTAATGTGAAATTTTTTAACGTGAATGTTATCTTTAATCAGATTTCAATATATATTTATATAATATAAGAAAAATTTAAAATATTAATTATTCACCACGGTAAAAATTACTTTTAATTACAACGAATATACGCAT
Source organism: Solanum pennellii (assembly GCF_001406875.1). Taxonomy (NCBI): domain Eukaryota; kingdom Viridiplantae; phylum Streptophyta; class Magnoliopsida; order Solanales; family Solanaceae; genus Solanum; species Solanum pennellii. The sequence goes on from NC_028644.1 coordinate 65,023,575, forward strand.
GAATAAAGAATATTAAAGTCGATTAGTTAATTGTTACTGGATCTAATATCGGCAACATATACAAAGGGTGATAATTACCGTAAAAGTATATATTTAATTGTATTTGAGCTATTGCCGTTAATTAATTATTGCTAAAGATGATTTTTTGATGTTGTGATGGACGATTAGAATTTTAACTAATGAGAAATCAACTTTGATGTACGGTCATTTCGTAGTAAAGAGTTCTATGATAATAGTAAAATTTAGGTATTAAATTGATGAATTGCATTGAATTTCAAAATGTTAAAACGAATCGAGTCTACAAATAGATGAGTTATATGATTCGTTTAAATGTTATTTAGGGATGATACGAATTGGGCTGGATATGAGCTAAACATCGGGTTATATAACTCAATCCATCCAATCTTATGAAGTTCTAAATTTAAGGTTATTTTTTTTTATAATTTGTTTGAATACCTAATAAAATATTTTTTTTTTCATATATTATTATAATTAAAAACACAATAACTAATAAAAATTTAAAATTTTTTAGAAAAATTCTTCATGAGTCAATTTCGATTACATACCAAACTAAGCAGATTAATTAAATTTAATTAATAAAATAAATAAATTATTAACCTGATAAAAGCATAAAACAAATTGAACAACCGATCAATGATTGTTTGTACTTTATCCCCCCCCCCTAGTAAAAAAAAACCATATATATACCATCGCCAAAAACAATTGGCTTTTTTCCCAACAAATTTTAAGTAGAGAAAAATATAGTAAAATGTCATTCAATTTAGTAATTAACGTGGAAGATTATCAATGGATTAACTTAAATTCAATTTGCTTTTTGACTTCACGGTTGCTTATACCCATAAACAACAATGACATATTTTCTTCTAGCAAGTCTCAAAGTAAAAAAGAAAAAAGTTTTTTTGGTTGAATTTGGAAATTACTCAATTAATTACTCCAACCAAAAAAAAAAAACTTAATTAATTATAGAATGAGTACAATATAATCCAATGATGTCACTAGATAAATTTGTCAATTAGGAGTTGAGAGGAAGGTAAGATATGCTGAGCAAATTAGTTTCTCTCTCTTAATTTTATTTTAAAACATACATAGTTAATGTAAATATTTTATAAATTATTAGGTTATTATCACATGCTATAGCAAATAACGCTTCTTATAAATATTTTTTGATTTACCCGATAATGTAAAAGAATATTTGTTTATATTAGCGAAGTATGTAACTTATACTCTTAATTATTATAGCTATTAGCACAAAATTAAGGAGTTGATTTTATAGATGGTCACTCATGATTCTAACTTATAGTTATCGTCATTTTTTCTGTTAAAAAGTTCAAGTAAAAAAATATAAATTTTTGATATTACATTTATTAGTTAAGTGACAATCTGAAAAACATTTGAACGACAACAATGTTGGGTGTTTTACTCAACAAGCTTGGATTAAATATTTCTTTCTTTTAAAATAGCTACTTGACTATGGTTCTAACCTTCTAAGAAACTTCCTCATGGATTATTAACCAATATTTTACTAAAAAGGAACAGTAGTTGTTTTTTGCTTTGTTGACTACAAGGAGACAAGTATATATAAACTCATTTAACTGACTTAAAATATATTTTTTGTTCATTTTCAAGAATTAAAATTTGAAGAAAATGTTAATCACGTTAAAGGATTCATGTATTAATTAAATGAGAGGATCATTATTCAAATAGTAAGTGAGATTTCAAGTCAATTCTGCTACGTATCTTTACTATAAAATTGAATTTTAAAGAAAATAAAGGACAATCTGATATACAAAATATTTCACGTTAATTAATAGAGTACGGAAAAGAGCTACATTTGAAAGGGTATGATCTAGACAAACAATTGGGAGAGATATATCATTATTGGTGAGGTTTAATTGAACTTATAACTTTTAACGTGAAGCATAAATTTATATGTAAAAAGTTATTAAAATTGCAACAAATAGTACACATAAAATATTCATAACTTTGAGATATAATGAATTTAATATCAAAAATCTATCTTAAAAGGTTGAACATATATACACTTTTGTAGATCTTTTATATTAATTAATTGGCTTGATTTATTTGCCACTACTAAGTGTAATTAAATTCCTAATTTAGGCACTAAATCTATTTAAAATGTACCATACTATATAGCAAGTGTATTTATATTATTACTCAATGTACGGTAAAAAATAATATTTTACACGATCAATACAATTTAATTTGCGATAGAAATTACTTGACTAGTTTTTAAAGTCACTAACTCCACTAATTATGGAATATTCCTTTTAAAAAATTTCACTTGTTACTCATGTTAGTATATTAAAGTAAAATCGAAAGATCCTTGTGAATTGAACTTGTGAGTCAATCCTTCATCAGACATGTTACACATATCAAAAGTTTAGTACACCAAACTGTCTTTATTTACGAGTAATTGCAAGTGTCTAGAAGCAATATTTCTTCTAGTATTTACTATTGTTTTTACGTAGAAAACGTAAGAATTGAGGCAATAAGGAGGAAATGAAAGTGATAGTTAAAACAATTTGACTTTTATATACTATTTTACATGGAAATAGTGAAGACTTTCTCCTTGGATTAGATTTTGATAGTAGAAAATAACTGCAACTATCATTTTCATTCATTGATAAAATTAAAAATATATTATAGTATAGTTACTTGTTGGAAGAAATAACTAACAGATTGATCTATGTGTTTTTTTGACCATTAATTGGAAATATAATATTAGAGGGTTTAGTATTGTTTTAGGCAATCTCATTGGTCTCTTTTCTGGAAGTAGTTAAACGTAATAAAATCCTTGACGTAATTGTGAGACCAAATACGTCCTATCAGTGGCGGATCTAAAAGATTTTATAAAAATAATTTAAATTTGAAGAAATAAACACACAAATTAATCAAAAAGAATTTCACATCTACTATATACACATAAAAAAAATTAATCATCATAAATAATAATGAATACATGTTGGCTCCGGCCCTGCATACATGTAATTAACCCTCTCTTAATTTACATATAATAGATAAGTAGTTCCTTCCTTAATTAGAGGTTTCAAATTCAAATTCTGAATATAAAAAAATATTCTTAGTAAAAATTAAGCGATTCTCACAAATGGAATCTGCATAACACAAATCTGAATTACATAAGCTCCAATATAAATACCCGATAAAAGAAAAAACTCTCTCATCTTTCTCTTTAATTTCAGCTTTTTGTTCATATTTTATTCACTCTCTTCATTCTTTGGGTCAAACTTTTTTCCTCTCCTTTTTTTCTTCTTTGGGTGGGTGAGGGAGGGCTGGATATTGTAATTTAATACTACTTGGCTTGATAAAGTGTATAAAAATATTATGTATTGAAAAAGTTAAATACTAGTTATATTAAAATTATTTATTATACATTGTTTGATTTAGTGTATTAAAAATAATATTTGCTGTATCATTTCGTTGAAAATTATTGATTTACAAAAATATCTTCTAAATATAATGTGAAAAGGATTTTAAGGGATAATTATGACTTTAATAACGTGAATGCAATGTATTTTAATTAAGAACACCTTACATGGCTAATGCCATGATTTTTCATGGATTAGTTAAATATATCATAATACTAAATAGAGTGTACATGCAAGTATTAGTTATACATAAGTTGAAAAAGTGTAACAAACAAATTAGTATTAGTAACGCACAAGTAAAGATAATGTATACATTATTTTTTCTAAAGCATTCTAATAAAGAACCTCACAAGGGATCGTTTGGTAGAGTGTATTAGCAAAAATATCAATTACTTACGTTAACTAATTATTCCCGTTGTTTCAATTTATTTGTCTTACTTTTCTTTTTGGAGTCTGTTCGGATGGGATTTTAACTTATGTATTATAAACCATAAGTAATAAGTTAGGAATTCTAACTTATGACTTTTGACTTATTTCGTTATTTTAACTTAAAATAAGTGTTTAAAAATATTATTTTTTATCTTACCCGAATACTACAAAACTGTTTAATATCACCTAAGATAAGTCAATCCAAACAGATTCTTAATCTATTTAAAATAACGTCTCTTCCCTTTTTTTTGACAACCATTTAATTTCACTTTTTTACGATAACATATTTAAGACCAGAAATGAATATATGTTGGGTGTATGTGTGGGGGTATTACGACACCCAATAGCCTGGATTAAAATTTTGTATATATATGTATAAGTATAACATATCCAACATATATTATACTTGTCACTCTGTGTTGAATGGTGCAAACTGACAAAGGGCCTAACTTACATGAGCGTTGAGGGTTTGAATCCCATGAGAGCACCACTTTTTTATCCTTAGCTTGTGCGAAGGGCTTTACACTCTTCCTTTTTTCCCTTTTTTTTTTTTTTAATTTGCTACTTCTTATTTATTTATCTATTTTTAATTAATACAAATATTACGTGATACCATATATTAATTACATATTAATATTAAATTTTGAACGTCATATAAATATTGATAAAAATATATTTAAATAATATGTAACTTTTTTTAAAAAATGATGGATATTATTATGTTAAAGCTCTTGAATTTAAAGGTTTTTTCAATCTTTAACATCACACTAGTGAAGCTATATTTTTAATTTTTATTTTCAACTATATGGTATTAGATTATATATGCAAATTCAAATTTTTAAGGTGAAAATCTCTTGTTTTCTTAAAGATATGGAGAATACAGTCTCTTATTCCTAAAAAATATATACCAAAAAATAAACTAATTAGGTGTTTATCTACGATATTAGAATATTTTAAAGAAAAAAAAACATTACTTAATATGCATATTCAATTATTTCATTAGTAGTAACCGAAAAAACTAAATAATCCGAATTATGATCTAAAATTGAAGGAATCGTCCCATTTACCTATTTAGACGATATGACACCCCTAGCCTCCAAATCTTGGATCTGTCTCTGTTTAAGACCACAAAATTAAAAGACATTTTGGTATCTTCCACATATCTTTAGTTTAAAATCACAAGATTTAAAAAATTTATTTATCTTCTTAAACTCCGTATCAAATTAAAACGAGAGATATACATTGAAATGAAGTAATATTTTTAGCTGACCTGCCAAATGTGTTAACTTGCCCTTTTATTTTTGGGGTGTCAAATGCGAAGTGTTTTAACTAATTTTACATTTAGGAGCCTTAAATTTTTAACCTCATCCTACTAGTGAAGCCTTCAACAATGGAAAAAATATTCCAGGGGAAGAAAGAACAGTTAAAAATAGCCTATACAACAACTCTAAATACAAAGTATATTATTGCAATTATATTAAGTATAGGGGAAAAGAATTTTACACATTTTAAGTGTTTGTATGAGAAAAATATCTCCAAGTATGTTGGTGTGCTATTACTGTTGCTGCTGTTGCTGTAAGTGAATTAGCTTAAAGTATGCTCCATCTCTGTTCTCTATCAATGCAGAGTGAGTCCCTTGATCGACGATTTTCCCATCTTGTAAAACAGATATCTGATCTGCATCTTTTATGGTGGATAGTCGATGTGCCACGATGACAGTAGTCCTGTTTCGCATCAACCTGTCCAATGCTTGTTGAACTATACGCTCAGATTCCACGTCTAGAGCACTTGTAGCTTCATCTAATAGTAAGATTTCAGGGTTCTTTAGAACAGCTCGGGCAATGGCTACTCTTTGCTTCTGTCCACCGGACAATTGAACTCCTCGTTCCCCAACTTGGGTCGAGTAGCCATCAGGAAGAGCACTAATGAAACTATGTGCATTAGCAAGCTTAGCTGCTTGAATCACTTCTGCTTCAGATGCTCCCTCTTTTCCATAAAGGATGTTTTCATAGATTGTTGTGGCAAAGAGTGCTGGTTCTTGTTGGACCAGGCCAATGTGCTTTCTTAGAGAATTGAGCTTTAGTTTCCTGATGTCTTTGCCTGTATAAATTCACATCATCGATATGATTAAACTAAGCCATGATGAACGTTGGAGTGATTCTAGTTCGAAATAGTATAGGTACAAATTTAACTTACCATCAATGATCACTTTCCCAGATATAGGATCATAGAACCGTAAAATGAGAGCCAATACTGAGCTTTTACCAGAACCACTCTGCCCTACTATTGCCATACTCTTTCCCGCATGCACTCTCATATTGAAGTCTCTGAAAATGTGAACATCGGGTCTTGCAGGATAGCAGAACTCAACATCCTTAAACTCAATTGTTCCCTCAACCACAGTTAGCTCCTCCCCACTGTCGGTTACAATTTCTGTCTTCCGATCAAGTACTTCAAATACTGATGCTACCATCTGGTTTCCTTTTATAAGGTCTGGTGCCATAGCAAGGGTCTCTCCCATAGCCAAAGCAGTTACAATCAAAACCATAAACGATTTCATAACAGCTTTGAAGCTGGTTAGCTCCTTCCCCATCAAAACAGAACCATACCTATACAAGGTTTAGGAAAAATACATGTTAACCCTATTGCGAGCTCAAGTGAAAACCTTATTAGTACAAGACTGTAATCTAGTAAAATAAACAACTGTCATAATGTATGTGATTGGCTATCTACTTTGCTAAACTTTTGTTGTAACATTTTCCCCAGTGGATAGTTTGTAAAATAGTGAAAGAAGGTAGTAAATTTATCTAGTCTCAAAATCGTCATCATGTCATAGCATGTGAAGTACAAGTATGCCAAAGCACTTCATTGAACTGCAAGCTGCCTCCGTGACTCAAAGAATCTCAACAAAAAAGCAACAAGATGAACAATTTAGATAATTAAAAACTTGAGCAACATACCACAAGGCAAGGGCATAAGAGGAGAAGATGAAAAACTGAGAGACTCCATAAAGGATCCCGGCAGTCTGTCCCCTGCGAAATGAATGCTTTGCAGGTTCAACAAGTTCACGAGCATAGAGATCAGTTACCTTCTCCTCAGCACAAAATGCTGCAACAGTTCTGATGTTACTTACAGCCTCACCAGCAAACATGTTTGCTCTAAGATAGGCTTTGCTCAAGTCACCACCAAAGCCTGACATAAAGAGTTTCTGAAAGAAAGCAATATCTATTAAATAATGATATGGAAGATATATGGCAGATGCTGATTAAGGGAAAAGACTGAACCTCGCTGATGTGACCACTAACGATAAGTGGGTACATAGCCATGACAACAAGGGTGAGCCTCCAATTCAAGATGAATGCGATGATGAAGGAAGTGGCCACCAAACCCACATTCTGTAGGAGAATAGTAGAGCGATCAACCACTACAGTTCGCAATAGAGTAGCATCACTTTCCAATCGTGATGCAAGTGTAGAACTTGAGTTGTTCATCTCATCAAACCACCCTATTTCATTTCTTAGCATAGCTGCAACCACATCATGAAGAATGTTAGGGAACTTTTTATTTGAATAAGATGGACAAAAAGGACACATACTACGAAAACAGATACCAATGCAACATATCAACAAATGTAGGAAAGGTATAATTCATATTTATCTGAATCATTAATCCAGAAAAATATTATTTCTGGATTAATGATTCCACACAAATACGAATAGTAGCTTTCTTACATTTAGAAATCATTTATTGATACAAGTTAAGCTAATTGTCTGTTAAACGACTGATACTAAGAAAACAGAGATGAGCGAAAAGTTTCAGAAAAGAGTACAAAAGTCATCTTCTAAAATTAAATATGATGAATAGTATCAACGCAGTGAACCAAAGTCTTGCAATGCGAAAGTAATTATGCAATTAAAGCTCTACATATTTACACGATAAGCAATCTCTCATAAAGCAAACACATTGGTTTTTGTATGATTACCAGAGAACATCATTTCTCTCACGCGAAGAGTAAGTCGCTCCCCTATGATTCCAAAGCAAGTATGTGCAATGGCGTGAACGACGACGGTTAATACTGCACCAACACAAAACAGGAAACAAATCTTCTTCACTTCGTGGCGTGTAGTGTCCCAATCCATGTAATAAGACACAAGGGCCTGTGACACCCCTAAGGCAAAGAGTGGCATCTGAGCTCCAGCAATAAATGCACAGATAGTTCCAATAACTCCATAATGCCATTCAGGACGAATCATAGAATACAATCTCCCTGCGGAAACATTTGGTGACTTAACATCCTCTACATCACCAGCACCAATACCGCTAACAGATTTTTCAGAACGAAAGCTAGCTCCACGGCTTCGCGTTGTCGTTCGGGATAATTCACGGGAATACCGTATGCTGTAGAAAAAAGTTTTAAGCAAATTATGCATATAATGATAGAAAAATCAGTCTAATTGCTTATAAGCAGGAAATGACGCCTTTTATTATTTTTTTGAACTTTATACCCTCAGTTGCAGAAATTGTCAAAGTATCACTAGAACTAGCTGTCAAGTGCATGACAGTACTGAGCTGACTCCAACGGAACAATAAAGAGGATATACATCACACTCTGATATAGTAAGGAATACAACGCATCAGCAGGTAAATATTGTACCTATGAGGTCGTCCCATGGTTGGCTCTTGAGAAGGATGGAGATGTGACGAAGCTGCTTGTTGAAGTTGAACAAGTGATGCATAGGCACTATTAGGTTTTGAAATAAGCTCCTCGTGACTTCCAGTTTCTACTATCTTGCCATTGTTTACGACCGCTATTATATCAGCATTCCTAATGGTAGAAAGACGATGAGCAACAATTACAGTTGTTCTTCCCACCATCACACGATCAAGAGCATCTTGTACACTTTTTTCTGACTCAGCATCAAGTGCACTTGTAGCTTCATCTAATAGAAGAATTGATGGATTCTTCACTATAGCACGAGAAATTGCAATTCTTTGCTTCTGCCCCCCAGATAACTGAACCCCTCTTTCACCAACCTGTAAATGACGTGGCCTCAGATATCTATGATATATGTTATATTAAAGAAAATTTTCAGTCTTATGAGGCCTTTCTTGAATATTATTGTGAAAAGAGAAGAAGACAAAAACTCTAATTGAATTTTCTTGTTCTTTGAACAATATACAAGAGACCTCCTTCAATAGGAGTTTTGGGTTAAGTTACTTAATCCTAGGGACTTTTAATTATGTCATAATCATAGGAATATTCTGCACAATTTTCTTAATATTTTTTCACTGACATATTAATTAAGAATATTCAACACAATATTTTCAATAACTCTCTTGATTTTCAAGGCAAACATTTCAACTCGAGAGAGTGAAGCATCTTGAGTGTTTTTATTTTGAAATCATGAGATACTCATAAACCACAACAATAGTAAAAAATCGCCTAATACTGAACAGCTAACAGAAAGAAAAGCAACACAAGAATTCTTCTACTCAAATGATGCTGGTAATGGATAATGAAAGGATAGAGGGAATCTATGTATTATTTTTTACAGGATAAAAGATGGAATAAGTAATACATGAATAAGTAAACCCTCCGTAACTAATACATGCATAGAATGATATATAGATTTCTTCATAACTAATCTATGTATTACTAACACCTTCTAACCAACAACCAAACGACTCCAGGGTATAGTCAAATGGAAGTACTTAGCATGTAATAAATAAATACAAGCATCCACCAAATTCTCTTTGCTAAAGCGTGGCATCTCCTAGTGCATGTACAAATAGTTTATGAAGGACAGAATGTACCTGAGTTTCAAACCGATCGGGGAGGTTGTTGATGAAAGTCATTGCCTCGGAAAGTTTGGCCGCACGTGCAACATCTTCGAGGCTAGCATCACTTTTTCCATAGAGAATGTTCTCTCTAATGGTTGTAGCGAAAAGAGCGGGTTCTTGATTTACTAGCCCTATTTGCTGCCTCAGCCACTTCAAGTCCAGGTGCCTAATATCAAATCCATCCAATAATATCTGTCCCGAGAGCGGTTCATAGAAGCGTTCAATCAAAGATATAACTGTACTTTTCCCTGATCCACTTCCTCCCACAAGAGCTACAATCTTCCCTGATGGAATATCAAGAGAGAGCTTGTCAAATATCACCACATCGGGACGAGATGGATAGCTAAAACATACATCCTTAAATTGTATGTGTCCATCTACTTTGCTCAGCTTCTGACCACTCTTGGAGCTGGTTTTACTGATAGTATCTCGTTCAATCATATCAAAAATAGGATAGGCAGCTGACTTAGCCCTGAGGAATGCTGTAATATCTGGTGCTGCCTGACCCAGTGACCTGAGAAGCAGTTAAAGTTAAATTGAAGAGAAGATTGCATAAACAGAACAAAAGCTGGGCAGCTAGTGGAGCACCTACTTTATGACCATACAAAGTCTGAAGTCAAGATGTATGCAATGAAAAACTTTCCAAGTGACATTGAGGCACGAAATGACCTCTATAAACTAAGGAAAAAGTTTGACCAAGTATAGAAGTAACAAGTAACTTGATCAATAAGGATGAGACACGATGTCATAAACATCTGGTTTCTTCCTGACTTCATTAGAGCTGGCCTATAAAGGGTAACTTTATAAATTGCTCTAAAATCTGAAATCTAGAAAGGATTAATGGACGTAATATCTATTCTTTAACCAATAGAGATACATTGAAATAAGCAACTTCTTTAAACACAAATCAAGTCATTGAAATTTTCTGCATAACAAGACAGCAAGATTATGTTGTTTCAATTCAGTGCAACTGGTTGAGCCTAACAGGATAACCTGCCTTTTCAGCTAGTCAAAACTACACTTGGTGTTCTACACATCCAACAACTCCTAACGTTTGAAGCAATTGGACTAAGATCAACTAGTGTTTCTTGGTTTATTAACACAATAGCAGTATGAATAAGCATTGGCTTAACATAACAGCTCAATTCCATCAATAATCACTACACTGGCATGAAAGAGGTTATTCATTATATATCATATATGACTATGAGTAGTGATGAGATTCAGAGAAGCACTGGATTCTCAAGAACAGAGGGCACTAATCTCAGTTAATACTCGTAATAGTTTAATTGTTTAAGATTATGCTGTAAAAGCATTTCGAAATTGAGTATGAAAAGCAAAAACTTACAGGCCAGCAATGACAACATTGAGCATGGTGGTGAAAGAATCTCCTCCATTTGCAATGTTCTTGTGCACAACAATGCTAGTAAACCACACAAGCAATGACCAAGAAAGGAAAAGGACACAATGCAAGGTGCCCAAACCCAAGCCCTTGGCCAATCCAGCTTTTCTCCCATACTTATAAGTGTTCAACAAGGCACCTTTATACGATTTTACCGCATTCTCTTCTCCAGTAAATGCTTGCACTGTTCTAATATTAGCCACAACCTGAATATTGCAAAAGATCACTAAGCATAGAACAACAATTATGCGGATTAAAAAGTTAAATGGGGTACTTATCAATACTCATTAACATATGATCCTTTCTTGAATAAACTACTCTATTGTCCTAATTTATATGATACTCCTCCACTATCACTAATATATAATTTGTCAATCTAAATTAAGAGCAATTTTGTATCAAAGTATAACAGACAAGGTATATTTGGATCAAAAGTATAACGAGAATATATTTAAACTATTTATGATAGTGTTTGAGCCTTTTCCGTTCATAAATTTGGATGAGATACTAAGCAACTTAGTTGTACAGACTCTTTTGCCGCACCGAGTCAGATTCTCCAAAAATATGCGAATCTAACACGCACGATTGACATTTTTAAAAGAGTCCGAACAACATAGCTAAGCAAAGACTTTTGTCAAACAGTTGGAGTGCATACCTCTTCAGCAATCTCTCCAGCTTTAATATAGGATTTGCGGACTCGAGCAATGAGACCAATGGTAACATAGGCATAAATACCACCAGCAAGAGCGATCAAAGGCACAATTGAAAGCGTCACCAAACTGATCTGCCATACTCTTATGAACCCAATTGTAAAACCAGCTAAGAAACGGCTGATATAATGCAAGAAATTCCCTGCCTGCATCAACGCCAACCATTTCCACCACACTCATTAGCACACTCATAATTCACAAACATAATCCCCCATCAATGAACACTTTTTCTACTCAAAATTTTGAAAAAGTTTTGCAAGGCACAAAATCTCATGCATGTCCAATTGATCTATTGACTAAATTAACCATCGCTTTGTTTAGATTTCTAATTGATCATATTGACTAAATTAATCATCGATTATTCAAGTGGAGGTACCAGCATTTGTTTATACTAAAGTAATAAATGTTTTATTTCAAAATTAATAAATTTTGAGATTTGACAAAACAAAATAAATTAATTAAAAGACATTAATTAATTAAAAAATTATTTATCAACATTACTCTTTTACTTCTTTCTAAACTTTTTCTTTAAAATTAGGGGTCGTTATTAGAAATTTATATATATTAAACCGGAGCGAGTAACATAATCGTATAAATAAAAATAATAATAATAGGACCAACATATGACTCACATGGAGTTCTTTTCTTTTATTATATTATTGTTCCTCTTTTAGCATTGATGAGTATCACATTCATTTTTAAAAGACATAGTATTTTTGTTTCAAAAGATTAGTATTAAAATAAAATAAAAGGATTATTTTATCCTCACATTCTGCTTGGAAATCCAACTGGCACACAGAGATTAATAAAAAAGAAACTCTTCCCTTTTCCCGTCAGGTTCGAAACTTGTCCCGGCTAAATACGAAATCACACTATGAAGTCGCACATTAAAGGTAAAATGCTCTCTAATTAGAGTGATTTCGTATCCAAGGAGACTCGAGCCCAAGATCTCTCGATTAAGTATGAAGGAGAACCTACCACTAGGGGTGTTCGTGGTTTGGAAAAAGCTGATCCAAACTGAAAAATCAAACCAGACCAATTTAATTTGAATTCTGATTTGACCGATAGTATTTGGTTTGATTATGATTTTGTTCGAAAAAAATCGAAGAAATAACCGAATTGAATCGAACCAACAAGTCATATACATAAATTTTATTATTATGCATTCATAATATTTATATTCATAAACAATTTTAAAGATTTTATATATGTTTCATCAAAACTTATTTATAATTCACTTATGAAAAAAAATGTCCAAACTGAAAACATTTTTCTTATTGGTTTCATGTATATGAGTGTATTGAAATTCCTTGTGAGACTGAAAATGTCATTGTCTCTTCCTTCTAGTGCCAAAATAGTTTTGAAGTTTTATTCGGTAAATTCAATGATAGATAGTTTTATAATGACATTCATTCTAATAATTTTTTTCATTTTAATGGATTGTTGTCACTTTTTTCACGTGTTGAATGAATTTTTATTTTATTTTTATATATGGTTAATAACCGAATAATCGAACCAAATCAAATCAAAACCACAAATAAAAAAATCGATAAACGTACATTATATTCAATTTGATTTGATTTTAATCATTTTAAAACCGATCAAATTAATATTTAATTTTAATTTTGACCAATAACCGATCCAAACCAACCCATGAACATCCCCTACTTACCACCCTTATATCTGTCAGTAACTCCAACAATTTTAATTTTGATCTAAGAAAATAAAATGAAACAAATCCAAAAAATTAATAAATGCCACCAAATAGCATTAACTCTTTTTTTCCAGATTAGCTGCAGAGAGTTAAAGCCTTTTCCTCTACTTCAAAACCTATGGCCCAAATTTCCCCTTCAATGACTAACATGATGTAATCTTGAAGCCCCCAACTACTTTGTTTTTAGTCGGTGAATCAGCAAAAAAAAAAATAGTTGATAGTAGAGATCATAAATCGTTTCAATAAAATTAGTGGTCTAAAGCTAAATATTAATAAGAGGCCTATTATAAAACGATGATAAGTGAGAATACCTTCTCAGAAATAGCATCCTGAACAATAATAATATCACTGGTAATTGCAGCAATGACTTCTCCAGTAGATGCTTCAGTGTCAAAAAGACTTATATCTTGATTCAACATAGACTTTAAGTATGCCATTCTTATTTTTGCTGCTTGTCTTTCTCCACTATGCATCCAACATGCCACCTCTTTTTTTTTTTTAATAAAAAAAAAGTAATATTAATTAGGAATTTTAATATATACATTAAATCATGACGAAAAAAAAATAAAATATATATAATTGTTGGGCAATAAACTCAAACCTATCCATGATGCAAATAATATCACCACGCTTAGGTACACAAAATCCAATGAATACTGCAAATAAACAATCGAAAATTAACATAAGTTCATCACACAATATAATGATAAAACATTGATTAATCCATTATATTTTCAGTTAGTTTAATATAATGTAGCAAGTAATTTCCTTAATCTACTTATTTTAAGGTTATTATATGCTCCACTTCATGTGAACAATTAATTAGTTACATGCAATAAAATTATCCCTTAGGCTAGTAACTTTGGGTACCTAATTAATTGGATCTTTATTTTTGCATCCTCAAAAAAAAAAAAATTAACTATGAAAATCCATACTTAATTTGTAATTAAATAGTCCATAGTTAACAAAATCTATTTTTATAATCTATTTGCTAGAGTTAGCACGGTAGTGACTTTCTGAGATAGTAATAATTTTTAGTTGAATAGCCATTATGAGAAATCAGAGTTAATTTCTTATAGTGTCACTCAACCATTTTTTTAAATTTAACGATTATTAGTTGAATGACTATGGAAGAGATATTTAGATATGTTACCTTGGCAATTTTGTGAGAAGTTTGAGCAGGAAAAAGGTAAGCAAGGCCAGCAATATTAATCATTTTGCCAAAGAAAATGAAGAAAACAGGTACAGAAGCACCATGTAAACAAGCACCAATAGATCCCAAAAACATCAACAAATAATCATAGGAATCAGCAAAAGAGAAAAGCTTCAATAATGAAACTTTTTTATGAGTCTTTTTTTTCCTTTCTTCTTCTTCTTCATTGTTTTTCTGATTCATTTTTGAAATTTTGCTGCTGTCAACAGATAATGCATGACTTTGTTGTTGGCTCATTTTTTTTGTTTTCAACTAGACTTTATGAGCAATAAAAGAAACATAAGTTTTCCTTCTTATAAAAGAGAAGTAATGAGGGGGGTGGGAAGAAAGTTGTGGTAATTAAGTTGATCAAGGTAAATGTACTAAGACAAAAAGTTTTTTAAAAAATAAATTTTGTTATCTTAAACTAAGTATAAATAGATTGCATCTTTTTCTTGTGGTTTTAAATATATTGTGTACGTATCTGAGTTTAACAAAAAAATAAATTTTTTTTTTTTTTTGAAACAGAATTGAAAAAAGCTAAGATAAGAATAAATTGATAAATTAAACTCTATTTTTTATTTTTTAATGAATATGAAATAAGCTAAAACAACACATATTCTCAGACCGCTAAAGTAATGAGACTAGAGAGAAAGTCAAGGCAAAGGAATGAGCAAAAACAGTTGAAAAAATTAAATTATACAACAACCCGCCACCATGGTTGATTGGTTGCCAAAAGACTCAACCTCTATCCGACTATTTTATGTCACATTTTCCTTTTTTAACTTATTGCAAAAGATTTTTTTTTTTATTAATTATTTTGTTTTATCAAACAAATAATTTAGTGTCAAATGAAAAAAACTTCCGTAAATATTTTTCGATTGAATGTAATCATATAAATATTAATTGTACTCTCTCCATATGTTATCTTTTATTAGTCCTTTATTCGAAAATATTCACTGGTTCATTTTTAATAATATTACTCTTTTATCATTAAGTAACTAATAAAAGTGTCAAAGTTGATAAATAAAGGACTAATAAAAAAATGTGAGGAAAAATAATTACATTTTAGTATATATATATATATAGTGGAGTTGACATAGAGTTGAATGTCTGTAAGTCTGTAACAAAGTATAATTCAAGTGAAAAAATTGGTGTTGGCGCAGGCATGAGGACCTTGATGTGTTTCTATGTAATAATTAATATATATATATATATATGTACTAAATCATGTGGAAGCATTAAACACCTCTTCTATCTATCTTGGTTGGCATATATTAATGAATAGTATGACACTTCAAACTCCTTTTAATAATGTATGATATGTGTGTTTCTAAGTGTCCTTTGGAAGGGTCTTGTGGCGGAGTTAAGATTTTTATACGAAGATTTTAGAAATAAACGTAAAATAATGAAATTGAAACTAAAAAATAAATAATAAAATGTTAACACAAGGATTTAAACTTTTGACATGAAACTTAACTTCAAGGAGACTTGTCAGCGCTGTAAGTTTCTCGTTGTTATTAAGACGGTTCAAAATATTTATATTTAAGAATACTTACGCAATATAATTTTTTATTGAAAGGATTTGAGCGAATCCTTGAAACCCACGTGGATGCTCTTATGGCTTACCAAAGCATGCGTTTATACATTTATAAAATAACAACAATAGTGATAGATAAAGTTAAAACAATTATGTTTATTTCATTTAGGTATGGATTAGTGATATATTATAAAATAAATTCAATAAGTTAGGAGTCTTTTTAACAATGAAATAGCTCAAAATTATCAATAAATTTAGTAATTAATTTTATATTTTCTTATAGTAGATGTAGATGTATATGAGAAAAGTTCCATACTGCCTCCGAAATATTTTACTTGAGTGGTCATTGAAACACAATAAATACATAAGTTATTAATTAAGTTATTTTCGTTTTTATTTTTATTCTTATTTAGTAGAAGTAGATTAATTTCTTTATCTTTAATATTGTGCAATAAATGACATGATAGAAAACTTTAGTTTTGTACTTTTAAATTGATAATTGTTTAGGGAACATTTAACGTTTTAGAAATACAACAATGTTTATTACTTAGACGAGTATCGCACTCGTTTGATTTGAAGATAAATTATATTCCTATTACTTATTTGGAAATTATTTAATTTATTGCATTAATAAAATACCTACATTGCAACATTTGTTTAAAAAATTAAAATTGTGTTTATTTATTCTTTATAAAAACGACAATTAATCTAAAAGAGTCGGTTCTAATTAAAAAGTTATTGTTACGTGGCGAAAGGGAGTTCAGAGAGTTGACCTCCATTCACTTTGTTTATTATTTCAAAGAGAAAGTATTTAACAAAATTATTAGTTTCATTCCTAAATTATAGATATTAGTGTGAGACTTTTAAGAAAAAGTCAAAAAGAAAAGTTAAAAATACTTTTAAACTTAGCGCATATCGAGATATATTTAAGTTTAATTAAATAAATAAATGTGTTTAAGACTGACAATAATTTAGAAATAAAATTAATAATTCACGTTAAATTTACTATATTTTCAGTAAGTTAAAAGAGTAGTTAATTGTTGCATGTGAGAAGTTGTAATCAACACCAAAACTGAATACAGTTGAGAGTTAGAAGAAGGATTTTGGTACGTATGAGTATAAACATAATACGTATACGGTATACGTATATGAGTTGACGATGAAGACGATAATAATGAATTAAGGCGTTGGTGGTTGAACTTTGTTCTTACTTGTAATAAATATTTAAAAGGAACAATTAAGTTTTGCCTTCATTATTCCTTCACCTCTTATTTTATACTTCCACGATCAATATCTGTTATAACCTAATAATGAGATTGTTTCATTCTTGATTTAAATTTTAAATTTGATCTTAAGTATAATTCACGTTCAGAATGGGTAATGCATAGTGGCTGAACCCCCTTCCCGGACAATTATATTAGCGTTAAAATAATTTTTTCAAAAACATATAGTAGATATAGAACCCTCTTCGATTACTTCGTGTGTCTAGTTCTTCAGATTATGAATTTCTTATTAAAAATTCTGACTCTACCACTAATTCTACGGTACAGAATTCAAATCTAATTAAAACTCTAATACGAGCACCAAACATTGAATAAAAAGTAATTTTAAAAAAATCTTAAAGATTTCTTCTTCTCAAAGTAAATATTACTTTAGTAAAGAAAAAATAAAACTAAAATTAGTGTATTTTTTCAATTTATTGTATCTGAGAATTATATTATTTAACAGTACTTCATTCTCAAGAAATATCTAATAAAAAAGGGTAACTAACTAATATATTATATTTTCCATTTAATATATTATTTTTTAATGGGGTTAAAATAAGCTAAAATAATACTTATTTTCTTAATAGGGTAGAAATAAGCTAAAATGATACTTACTTTAGAATGAAAGAAATTTGTAATTCCTCTTTATTAACTATTTACTTTATTCAATATGTCATGAACTTCTCATAATTTAGGTGTTTATAGTCTTTAAAAATAGTAAAGCATGAAAAGTTTAACTAACCATCTAAAATTTCTATAGAACATATACTTTGGGATAATTATTTTAAAAAATTAAGATAAATAATTTGAGACGGTAAAAGAGTATCAAATTTTAAATAGCACTTCTATTTTTTTTTAATAATTAAATCTTTGTTGGTCTTATCCTAGTCCTAATTTTCAACATGTCAATTCTCAAAAGTCAAAACGATGAGGAAATACGCTGTCTCTTTTGTATTCATCTCATTTTTATATATCGCGTCATATATGCACCTAAAAATAACAGTGGAACATTTTATTTTATTTTTTGCATTTTATGGAAAAACTATAGATATTAAATATTACAATTTTTTTCTTATTTCTCTCCAATAAATTTCATTTTATTAAAGAATAAGACCAAGTTAATCTTACTTTAAGAATAGTTCATACTCTCTCAATTCCTTTTTACTTGTCCACTTTTAAATTAACACACCTATTAAGAAAAATAATTAATGACATAGTAAGTTTACTATTTTATCCCTATTAATGATGAAGTAGATGAAAAGTTCTACATTTTTCAAAGTATTTGATCATTTAATTGAAAATATAATAGATAAAAAAATTGTCTTTAAAATAAAAAAATAGACAAGTAATTCAGTACAAATAGAGTAATAAAGTAAATTAAAACAAAGATAGTTAATTTTGATCTACATCTTAAATATGAATAAATATTTTTATTCTTTTTATTCTTACTTCTCTCTAATAAGATTATTATATTATTAATTTATAATTTAAATAATTAATTAAAGATATTGAAGAATTACTTGGCAGATTTTTCAAGCATTAAATATTTAGACAAAGGAATGGAAATTCTCATTTTCCGAAAAAGACGAAACGCTGCCATTTATAAGCTTTTATTTATTCCCTTTGGTCATTTTCAAATGACCTTTTAGCTTTTTTAAAAATAAGTAATCATTTTTGTTTGCACTTGTAAAGGTGTGAATCTTAATTATTAAGATTTAATTTATTAAGTATATTTAATTTTTAGGATTGAATTTGAATCATTCAAATTCAGCCCATTAAGGGCCCGTTTCAATGGGCTTAATAAAAGCAGTTTTAAAAAAGTACTTTTGAAAGTGCTGAAACTTATTTTTAAAATAAGCAGTTATGCGTTTGGATAAAAGTGCTGAAGTTAAAAAAAAAGTTGTTGATGTGTTTGGCAAATAAGTGCTGATAAACAACTTTTTAAATCAAAATGTCTGAAATGCCCTTAAAAGCTGTTAACATAATAAAAGTTAATTAATTTATATTTTACAGCCATAAATAATTATATTTTGCTATCATTCAAATATTTCTTTTTCATCACAAATTATTTATAAGAGAAATATAAACTTATTTGTAGATTTTAAAGATATATAATTTGAATAGATCAAAGAACGATTGAAGATTTATTTTAGTTTCATCCATAGGTAATAATAATTGTCTATCATTCACATATTTTTTTATTATCACAAATTATTTATAAGAGGAATATAAATTTTATTTTTCAACATATTATCGACATCAATCGAGAGAAAAGGAAGAAAGCTAATAAAAAGATGATCGAAAAAACTTACTTCAAGGTTTATCTTCACTTCAAATTGGAAGAACAGGAAGAAGTTCAGCAGTTATGCCAAACGTGAAAAGGGAAAAATGGAAGAAAGAGATGTTAGGGTTATGTGGGTAATTTGGGGATTGTATATAAATACTCCAAATCATGCTTATTAAAATTTTTAAAACTGTTTTTTATCAAAAGTGATATATTTTGAAATGAAACTTTTAAGATATTCTATTAATTTATTGTTAATTTCACATGCACATTCAGGTATTGAAAACAAATGATATTAATTATTTAGTATTTAAATTTAGAGACCATATCTTAATATTCAGATGTGTATTCAGATCAAAACACCTGAATCTTAATGCAAATCTTAATATTTAGATATGTATTTAGATTCAGACCTCTTAATTTTAATGAAAACAAATGAGGCCTTATTATTCCTATAATAAACTGTGTGTGGTTTTCTAAGAGATCTTTCAATTATTCTTCTAAAAGATAAAAGGGCAATCAATTCAAATAATTTCTTTAAGTAATTAATCAATCAATTGAATTTCTAAATGGATATGCTACATTAAAGCTGTCAATATTGGCTAGCCTACCCCATCCAGGCTGATCCATACAGGCTTTGACATTTTACGGGTCAGGCCGGGCTAGCCCATTTTTGGTGTGGGTCAGAAAATGATCGGCACAAACCACAAGTACGTGAGCTACAGGCTTGCCGGGTCAGACCACTTTTTAAAATTATATATATATATATA
>NC_028644.1:65044595-65054936 GCF_001406875.1 Solanum pennellii
TATTAATTTTAAATTATAAATTATAATTTAAAAATGTTATCATAAATATCGACAAAACAATATTACATGATGTTAATGTTACTACTTGTTAATCAAACTCACAAATAAAATTATTTTTATAAAATATTTATTAAGTTAGGTTACCATTTTCAAAAAATAAAAAAAAATTATTAAGTTTTTTCAAGTAAAAGTATAAATATCTAAATAGAAATATTAACCTAATTGTTTTGAGTTTAGACTCTCTTTGATTTTATATTTAATATTATATTATATTTTTTCATTAAATTTTACTGGCCCACATGCCGGCCCTACCGATATTTCTTAAGCCCCTCAAATCAACAGGCTTATTCAGGCCAGGCTGAAAAGCCTTTTTCTTTAATGAGCTCCAAAAATCTTAGCTCAGCCCTACTAAATCCGAGTTAGGCCAGGCCGGCCCAACGGGCCTAGCCCATATTGACGGCTCTATGCTACACCAAAAAGAAAAACATTTGAAAATGATGGAGGAATATAATAACTCTCGATTTATTTTACTTGTGCACTATTCTAAAAATAAATTTTATTTTTATTTGTCAATTCTAACATATCAAAAAAATATAATATGTTTTTTCTTCATATTCTCCAAACTCTAAAACTAAACATCCATTAATAGGATGTGGTAATTAAGATCGAAAATAAGCAGATGTAATGTGGAAGCTAGCAAAGCAAATCTTGAAAGACCATGAGTAAGAAGACAAACGAAAACATACCAAAAGACACAGAGATTTAACATGGTTTGGTTAATCGACCTACGTCCATACAAAAGGAGATGAACAATCTACTATAAATATAATAGTACAAAATATGGAGAGATATAACCCCAACCGATTCACTCGAAATACAGGAAGTTCACAAATTCTCCCCCATAACCGAAACTCTTAAAACCTATGTTTACATTGTGAATTTTAATTAAGTTAGAAAGAACAAACCTATAAATATAGAGTACCAAAACCTTCCCAACAAGAAAAGGACTACTCAAAATAATAAACATTTTTCTTAAAGGGAAATCTATTTATGATAAGAAATCATGGCAAATAAAACCCGATAATTTTTTACAATTGTCCTGAATTTCTGACAAAATAAATTTGTACACCTTCTTCACATATATTCTCCGTAATCTCCTCCATTAAATCTAAGTCTTGAAACAGAGAACCTCTCTGAAACAATTTCTCCAACAAGGATCTTCATTACTGTCAAAAATATTGCGGCTAAAATTACACCCACCAAGATAAACACCTAATTTTTAACTTGGTTATCAACAAATCGTTGCACTAGACGGTTTTGATACCACTTGTTAGGACCGAAAATAGCAGATGTAATGTGGAAGCTAACAAAGCAAACCTTGAAAGATCACAAGTAAGAAGAAAAACGAGAAACACACCAAAGGACACAGAGATTTAATGTGGTTCAATCAATCGACCACCTACATCCACAAACGGAGATGAGCAATCCACTATAAATATGAGAGTACAAAATATAGAGAGAAATAACCTCAAACAATTCACTCGGAATACAAGGAGGTTCACAAATTCTCCCCCATAATCGAAACTCTCAAAACCCCAGGACTATATTGTGAATGCTGATAAAGTTAGAAGGAACAAGCATATACTTATAGAGACTCAAATATTAAAACATTTTCCTAAAAGAAAAATCTACTTATGGTAAGAAATCAGGGCAAATAAAATTCAACGAGATGATGCGGTAAAATAGTTATATTGTTTTCTTAATAGATAATCGGTAAGAGTACTTTTTTAGAGGTAAATTACTAAAAGGTCATTTTATAGGGTATATATAAATAATGTCGAATGAGATGTATCAATAATGTTGTCATTAATAATGTTGATATTAGCTAATTATTCTAAAAGTATTTCTCATGCAGAGTTTGATTTGGCGAATTGAAAAAATTAATTCGTTTATAAATATATCCTTCACAAATATAATAAGAAGGATATGAAAAAGATTTTGAAAAGCATCAGGGGTCATTTGATAGTTAAATAAAAAATAAAGTTATCCATATATTAATTTTCATATAACTTTATGTCAATTTAATAAATAGCTATAAATCAATAAATAACACCATATGATAGTACTATTTTCATCCGATCAATCAAACCCTAATTAAAGTAAGAACTCTATTATAGACTTTGTTACGTACCCATATATATGAGTGGCCTATATATATTGTGAAAACATCAAATAACAAATCTGTCATTCTAGGTATTTATTGGTGATTTATAATTGAGCTAAACTATACTATTTTATTTATTTATTTTTGATACTTCTTGTTAGGTTAGCCCAAGTTTGGCAACCAATAACGACCACAATTTTCTTGCTTTGTTGTTCATATTTTTGCCATTCTTATAACCTATGAAAAAAATTAGGAATTTTAATAAGATAGGAAAAAAAATCATAAAGGGCTGTTGAGTGTTGAGGGATTTTAATATGTATTTATCCTATGTAAAGGGATTTAAATATTTAAATACATCAAAGATATTTTTAAAAATCTATGTCATAAAGAAATTTCAGTTTATTTGAATATGCTTCTCGTATATATCTAAGAATTTTTCAAATCATTGTTTGTATATTTTGCTTGTCAAGATACAAATAGGATAATTTATTATAAATTTTTCATAAATAGTATATAAATAGCTAGAGTAAGCATATACGAAATTCTGAATTTATACAATTAGAAATCGAATTATATAAATTTTAAATTTATACAAATCAGGCGAATTAAACAAATCTGATAACTTATACAAATCAAGCTAATAGCAAAATTGGGAAAAACTATAGCTGTGAATTTAAATTTTCCTAAACAGTAGCTATAATATTTAATATGATTTAAATAAAATGAATTAAACTATCTTACCAAAAATAACCCAAACTATTATTTATTACTTAAAATATGGCTTACTCTGCCATAGTTTGTGACAACCAAAGTGCATAATCACTGTCTTCTTCTTATATGATTGAAACTTCCTGAGTACATTGTTGCTACTCTAATTAAACTACTAAGTATTTAAAGGTTGCTACTTGCTAGTCATGTTTAATCATTAAAGCTTTTTTTAAAGTCAGATTTTAAAATTTTGATATTCCGTAAATGTGATATTGTATTCAGTGGCGGATCTAGGATTTTAAGGTTGTGGGTGCTCTGAAGTGAAACTATAAAAAATATGTGTTAACAATGAGATTCAAATCTTGGTATAACAACATTAAAAGAGTCTTAAGTACCCATCCTAGAACCATTGGGCCAACTATATGATTTATTCATTGGGTGCTCTATGTTAATTTTATACAAATACCTATCGATTTCTACATAGATATATATATTTCGTAACGAAGTTAATGGGTGCTCAAGCACCCGGCGGACACCATATGGGTCCGCCCCTGATTGTATTGAGTGAATAATACATTAAAAAACTCAAAACATATAAGGGAAAAGGGTCTGATATACCCCTCAACTTTGTCATTTAGAGCTGATATACCCCTGGTTATGAAACTGGCTCATATAAAAATTTGGGATGGTTAAAGGGACATTTGAGTTGGTAGGGATTGGAGAATTGCATATCCAGTCATTAAAGCGTCTTCGAAATTCTATTTTAAAATTTAATGTGCCGCAAACGTGAATCCCTTCGAGTGAATAATTTATCAAAATAATACTCGAAACATTGAGAGGAGTTCATATCTAAAATTTGGGATTGTTAAGAGAAGATTTGAGTTGGTTAGAATTGAAAAAAAATGTATATATAAATATTGTGTGTGTGTATATTGTATAAACAACTTATATAGATAATATATACATACATCTTTGATATAAAGTTATACAATATATATTCACTTTTATACATTATGCATACAATGACATATATATACATGCAATCATTTTATTGAATTTTTTTGGTCACATGTACAATTACGTAAGTAACCCTTTTCAGCTCTAGATCTTGATTATTCAAATCTTAAGAATTAAACATTTTTGTTGTTTAGATTTTATCTTAAAATATTATTTCATTTATTCAAAAGCAGCCCCACGACATAGTGTAGCATGAAAAGTCATTTTATCTTAAATCATTATATCACAAAATTGAATTAATGTTTCTCATTTTACACAGACAAACAACATGAATTAATGTCAAACAATTAGTTAAATGATATTTAAATGTCTAACAATAGTGACTTGATAGGCAATTTTGTTGACAATATTGTCAAAATAAAATTACTCCCTCCTGTCCATTTCAGTGATCACGTCGTTATTCAAAATAATTGGTCCAAGAGTCTATATCATTTTAAAATTTAAGATAAATTGATAAAGACGGTATATCGGTTGGTTCATTATCGATTTGCAGATATATAAATTGTTATAGAAGTAATATGATATTGCTTTATCGGTTATTGATCGTTATCGGAATTTATCACAAATATTTTTTGTTAAAAATCACTTTGAAACAAGGTGAAAAATCAAATGAATCATGCAAATGAGTTCACAGATTGCATCTTGTTCAAAAGCATATGCAGAAACATTGTAGAATAATCGAGAATTTGAGACAACCAAAAACAAAAATTTGATACTGAACCATAAGTCAAGAAGTTTCTATACCGAATGGTATAAATATTATTTATTAATTTATTCTCGAATTAACAAGTAACTTCTTAAGAGAAAAACTTCAAACGGTTAAGAACTGATAACCTAACTATTATAATATATTAAAATCATCACAAAAACTGCTAAATTAATAATTCATTACCGATAAATCAATAACTTTTTTTATTCGAGTTATCGATTTTGATTCAATTTTGAACAATTCTAAATCATCTTTTGAATTTTGATCAAGCATAATTTTAACAAAATAAAAAATAAAATGTCATATGGTATTAAATAAAAAAATAGGTTGAATTTATCAAAATGCTTTTTTATTTTTTTTATCTTAAAGTTATTATGTGAAAAGTTAATATTTGACAAAGTAAAAAAAAATAATAAGATAAATAAATTAAAACGTACAGAATAAATGTGTGACTCAATTCTTAGAACTTGTCAAATAACTTTGAATGTTTGGAAACAAATAAAAATTGTATGCATATCGAAAAAGTCCTACTTTATATATCGGATGAGAGCACAATACGTTGAAATAATTTCAATTTCGTTTGTTCAGTATTGACTTGACTTACCATTTAAGAAGCAATAACAGAAAGATAATTTTACATTTTACAGTATTACCTTTGAATATATGGTATCTGAAGTTAGTCTTGATAAAGACTAATATCTGAAGTTTCATATGATTGAAGTCTATTTTACTTGAACTCTTTAGAAATTAATGTCTATGAATGTGTGTTAGATCCTTTAAAAGCATCTTTCTCTTTTAGGAAATCAAAACGGATACGATAATATTTTTGGAGAGTTCGGCCAACACATAAACTCAAGTTTAAGCATTTATGTATACTATACATATGAAACTTCAGACACTACATGTCTAAAAATAGAACCCGTCATTTCAGGATGTGATGAGTTGATATCGAGTTGTCAAATATAATGTCGGTAGTTCCAAAATGAATAGTATTGTCCAAATAGAAACCCTTGTGAAATTTTTACAAATTCTTGGGCCCAAAACTTTATTGGGTTGGGTATCGTTGTATAAGGCCTGCAGTCAGAGATTAATGAGCTGATATATAGTGCTAAGGATAATATTGCAACAATCACTCTTATCTGGCCCAAAATAAGTTTAGCTTTAATGATGATTGTTATCAAAATAAACATTAACTTTACTAATGTACATGTTGTGCAACGGTTTATTTTGTTAAAAGAGCAACTAATTTTGAAATAAAATTGAAAGATGATGGAATTAGGACATATTTACTACTAAAAATTTACTAATATATATCACTATATAGTAACCTTAGAATAAGTTTGACAGTTTCAATCCTAAACCTTTTGTATTGATCTATACAAATTAAATTGGGAACTTAATTCGCAAGATGATTGTTAAAAAATCATATATTGATCCTGATGATTACTCTATAAGTATATCAATTTATTTAATCGGAACATGAGATAGTATATATCATGTACTCTATTAATTATATCAATTTATTTAATCGGAACATGAGATAGTATATATCACGTACTCTATTAATTATTCAAGACATATAGTTCTTCACTAATCATCATTTCTCCTTATCACCCAAACTTTGACAGATTGTATAACTTAAGGTAGTAATTTCTCTACTTATATTTGAATAATATACTAATTTTAACCATTTGTGCGAGGAAAAACTCCTGCATTTTCAAGAAATGAAATATTACAAAGTATTTGAAAAAATACACAAGTACCCCTCATTCCAAACTTATTTTATAATTAATTTTCTATCCCTTTTCGACCTACGTGGCACTAGTTTGAAAAAAATCAACCAGTGTTAGACCTACAAGATAGTGTCACATAGGTCAAAAAGGACTAAAAAATTATTAATAAAATAAGTTCAGAAATAATAATACCTTAGTATAGCATAAATGTATCTCTAAGATTTCAGAGATAGATCGCAGAGTACTGGTGCATCACCCTTAAGTATTTCTTCCCTACGTATTGTCGAATTGAATTTATAGTTCTAACTTCTACCTTCAAGTGGTTTTTATTCATATTAATTCTGGTTAGTGTTAAGCGCGCTTAACTATGTCAAAAGTTAATAGCTTTTCTTAAACTAGTCCACCAAACATGTCACAAAAGTTTCTCTTAAGTTTGGTTTCACAAATGAAATATTCGATCATAACTCTAATACAACGATACGATATGGTAAATTCAAAAGAAAAAAGACATGATGATCAAATTAAAAGGGAAGGCTTTGATACATTACTAATCTCATTCCGGTGCTAAATCAGACTTGCAAGAGCACTAATAATAGTTAATACATGTACACCAAAAACTTCAAACTGTAGACACACTTATAATTATTTCTTCTCTTTTGACTCTCTTCTACAGATTTCCCCCTTCATTTTTTCAATTAGAACATTGATTTAGTTAATTTAAGTTTAATACATACTCCCTCTTTTATTAGGTTCTTTTTACACATTTTACAAGTACATTAAATTAAGTTAATTAGGTCTCAACTAGCTTCCCATCCAAAGCCGAAGGTGAACTTAACATAGTAATAGAATTTTATTTTTTTTATCTGTTTTCTGCAGGCTAGTAAGCTGCAACCATTGATGCTCCAGCTGCTACTGTTTCTCTTTCTTCGTCTTCGTCTTCGTCTCCTTCGGCTTCCCACATGAAGTGTGCATACGATCCCAACACAGTGCTGTTATCACAACAAACAGTTTCATTTCAATTTCTATATTCTTAGATCCATATTTGATCTATGAAAAAGCTATTTACCAGTCATTAGGAGAAGCGTGAACAGCTTGATCAAAGTAAGATTTGGCTCTGTTTTCGTCTCGCTGCGTCTCCCAAACTAATTTGCCATACAGAGAAAGCACTTCTCCGTCACCAGGACTTGCAAGTATAGCTCTTCCGTAGCATTCTTCAGCCTTCACAAAATCTCTCTCCACCTTCAATTATGTAAAATCAACAATTCAATACAAAATCTTCTTATATTACAACTTTAATTTCAATAAATATAGAAAAACTACTTACCTCATGCAAATACTTGCCGTAGTTTCTAAGAAGAAGAGGATTCATAGGATCTGAATTCAGCATTTCCTTATAATAGGCTCCAATTTTCCTTGGATCTGACTTTCCGCCGGTTAAACTATCTGCATCGAACTCATCTCTACCGTCACCATTGCCGCCAAACTTTTTGTTTTTGGTGGAGCCGATTCCACCGCCGGAAAATCCAAGCTCATCGACTGGAATACTGTTCCTATGCCAGTCTCCAGCGTAACTCCGTCGATCTTCCGTCAAACTCAGTGATCCAATACTTCGCAAAACCTCCAACTCATTCTGTTCAGAACCGCAATCCTCCTCCGGTATTATTGACGATAATGACCTCGATCCAATCTTACTCAACTTTCTAGATACACTCGAACCTTCAAATCCCGACCGGATCACGTCGGATTCAGATGAAACCCGGCGTATACCGCGACGATTGACTTCCGAATACAGAGAGATCATAGGAGAAGAACATCCTTTCTTCTTCTCTCCATTAAACACTTTACCGATGGATTCACGAGTGGAAACAGAGACTGCTCTCTGAGAACCGGGAACAACCGCCGGAATTGAGCCGGAACCGGTTCGGAAAAGGACCGTTTTCATACTGAAACAACTATTTATTTATTTTTGAACACTTTATTATATTTATTATTTGAGTGAGAAAACTTTGAAAAAGTAGAAGGGTGTGACAGTGATTATATATGTTTAGAAGCACCGTTAAATTCGCAGACGGCGTTGACAAGAAGAAACGTTGAGTGATTGACACGTGTGGTGTTAGCACGTGAGAGGGTACAGCAAGAACGGTGGAGCCGGCGACGGAGTGAGCTTTTTGGAGGGTAAATTGGAAGCTTCTACACGTGTCATGTAAAAAGCGTGATGCAGTGAGTTGCTAGTTGCCACGTAGACAAAAAAATATTGTTCAATTATTGTACGGAACTTTATATTTTTTTTGTATGCCCCTTGATTTAATTGCCCATGGCAAATTGGGCTGTTTGTTTCTTTATTGCTTTGGATTTTTGCTTTACTTGAGTGGTTTGATCAAACAAGACGATTTTCGTACAGTAACAACATTGTTGCAAATTCAATTTATTGGAAAGTCGAAGATCGAGAATTATGATAAAAAAATTAATTTAAATTAATTTAATATATTTATTTATCATTCATATAATACATTTAATAATTTTTGCTTTTGTGAAAAATAGGTTTTAGTTAGAGTGAGTTTAGGCTATTTCTTAATCACGCAGTGTCCTTTTCACTGTATTTGGATAGTAATAGGATGGGTACATCATGGAAAATAATGTCAATTGCGCCAACGAGAAAAATTACATAAATGATCCCTTATATTTAAAGATGGATTCAAAACTATCCCTCAGCTATCGAGTTCATATCAAAAGCTTTATTTTTTTCTTTTAAGAAAAATATATAAGTATACAGCTTTAGTGATTTTTTCAAAAATAATTATATGATCTATTATTATATTTACCACAAAATGTAGATTGGGTTGCTTCGGTTCTGTCCTATTAGCAAAAAAATAAATAAAATGAAATTAGATCATTTTAAAACATACCCCTATTACAAAGAACTAACTTTAATTGGAGAATATTAAGATGATACTGATGTTTGCACAATTTTAAGAAACTTAATTCTAAAATTTATTTATTCGTAATTAGTGTGGTTAAAGTTAAATTACGCATAATATAAATGAGTCTCTTATCTAAGTCTGTACTGACAGTTATACTCTTTAACTTCTGAAGTGTATACATAAACATTTAAATTCGTGTATACATAAATAAAATATACAAATTTTAAATGACATCTAATATAACATAATATAAATAATTTTATATATATATATATCATATAAATTATTACGTAATATATATCACATAAATTGACAAGTAGGACGTATTCAAATAATTTTGGAGCTTTATTACTTTAGAAAATTTTATTTAGAGGGACAACAAAGATAGAATACAGAGAGAGGACCAATTATATAACTTAGTGTGGATGTTCGAATAGATAAGCAAACAAGATAGAATGCAGAGATAACATAACAAAAATAGTAGGAGTAGTAGAAGATAATACAATTAAAATATAACTATAATATATAATTATATATATATATATAATAGAAATTAAATAAAAGGAAAATGTGGACTTTACTGACACTATGGGATCAGATTTTGGACCTCCTAATTAAGTGTTTTGATTTATTTTTTTTTAATTTATACAAAGAAAAGTATACTTTTACTAAAAATTTCAGTTCCGATTCTGATCTGCTTATGAGTTTAAAATTACAAAATTTAAAAGGTTTGTTTTAACATTACGTGTTAAAAATGAAATCAAAGAAATAGTATTTTTATAAAACTGTTATTATTTTATTTTAAACTTTTTACTTCTTTTCAACTACGTAAATCAGAATACATAGCACACAACATACATTGTACACTATCTAAATGACTAAAATTACCAAGATTCAATAATTGTGCACAATTTTCTAACGGAATTAGAAAAAAATAATTAGTTTTCAGCTTGTATAATTAATATACTTTCTCAGTATTTTGATACTTAATAAGATTGGAGGGTGCAAAGTCTCTGCCTTGTCTATATCAAAAAACAAAATAATAATAATAATAATAATAATAATAATAATATATATATATATATATAT
>NC_028644.1:65055450-65062013 GCF_001406875.1 Solanum pennellii
ATATATATATATATATATATATATATATATATATATATGGTTTTGAAGTGAACGGAATAGACAAGATCAAGTTTGTACTCATATTAAGGAAGTGACAACTTACTCTACCAACCATGTTTGAGCTTATTTGTTTAAAGAAAAATTAATTATGATAATTCAATAAATTAATGTTAACAATAATGTTTTAAAACACTATTTTAACAACTATTACTTTATGTTAGACTTTTTTTTTAACCTCTGGTGTTTTCATTTTTTTGATTTTTTGACAATTCAAATTTATAATTTTTAAATTGAAAGTAAAAGATGCTGACGATCTGAGTAACACTTTCTCTTCACTATTTATATAGTTATTTAAGATTAAAGATGTATAAGAAAAAGATTATGAAATCCTCTTTTTTAATAAATGGACAAGTAAAATAAAATGTATATTTATATTATGAGGGTCGAGTATAATGTAGTGAAGAAAATATTTGAAAATTATTAGAGGTAAGAGAAGATGACAAAAGAGATCGATAGAATTAATTATTTTATAAGATATTATAATGCGGAAGTACGAATATATAAGGTAACTAATTAAAATGGATGGTCAAGGAGGAAAAATAGAAATATATATATGGAAGATAAGGATTTGTTAACACCATGGGACCAATTTTAAATTCTTTTATTTATTGCGTTTGATATTAGTGTAATGATTTGAGATCAAGACGTAATTGTTATTTTTATATTTTGATAGAGTAGTCATTAAGATTTATTTATGAGGGTTCACTTACTGATTTTATTAGTTGCTAAAGCTACTATTATATGAATAAAATGAAGATGAGGTCTGGTTAACAACATGCATGGGTTTAAGGATTACGTAAAAAATTTCAAACTTCGACATGTGTTTCGATGAAATAGTTGAAAATTTTTTCGTTCATAATTTGAGCCTTTAGGAATAAAATATTTTTTGTTGAAAATGCTATCTATAAAAATAAGCTTTACAATGTATAAATTCTGATCAATTTCTAATTAGATACCAAACATTAGGTCGAACAGAAGACGACTCTCAATTATCTTTACATCTTAATTGTTTAATGAGATAAATTTAGTATGTGTTACAAAAATGAAAGGAAGTTACAAGAAGAAATTTATAAGAGCGTAAATTATGAATTTTTTTTAGACGCAAAATTCTCTTATAAATTACAAACTGAAACAATTTAATTCTCAACAGTGGAAACAATTTTTTTTTTTTGTTTGTAAAATAAATAAAATTGGAAAAAGCAGAAGATGAAAATAGCAAAATAAACGGCAGAAATGAAGTGGGGTGTCCCTTTTAGAGATGGTGCAATGTAATGTGCCCATTCTTTTGTGTTACTGTTATTTGTTGGTTTTATTAAGTGAACAAACATATTGGATTATGGACCACTTTAATACCATCATGTTACTTCACATGCCCTCAATATTCCATCTGTTTCCCAACCCCTCTAACTTCGTGCCTTTTTTATTCGATATTTGATATCTATTTTTTATCAAGAATATTTTTTTATAATTAAAAGTTAAATTCAAGATCTAATTAAAAAACAACAGTCTCATTCATAATACCACATTCTTTGAGGTTAAGTTCTTAGCTTTGCTATTCCTTTTTGTGCCTTTGTTATTTCCTCGCTATATCTTGCTACGAATATCATGTAATAATTTTAGCTAAAATATTTAGCCACAAAAAGTTTACATTTAGGTATAGGTAGAGAGAAGTATTGAAAACACCCCTAAACTAGATGTGGATTATTAGTTTTATTCATAAACTATTGACATCTTTAAAATCACCCTTTTACTTTATTAGCTGAACTCAAATACACCCTCGATCTTACAACATGAGTCAAATACGTTTCTAAATTCGCGCCAAGTTTAGGGATATTTTCAACGTTTCTCTCGGCTTTTTATTAAGAGTTACATGTAACACAAGAATTTGAGATCACTTTTTATGTCTTATGGAAAATTGAGAGTGATCGAGGGTGTATCTAAAATTAGTTAGTCAAGTAGATGGTGCTTTTAAGATTGCCAATAGATCGAAGATGAAATTAATAATTTGCGTTAAATTTATAAATGTTTTCAATTCTTCTTTCGTTTAGTTACAATGTATTGTGCAGTGATATATACCTTGTGTTATAGTGTCATTTGTGAGATCAAACTAAATATGTTATTATTATTGTCTGAGGATGATTTAATAAATCAACGAAGGAGAAAATCCCTTGTATAGGAATGAAAATTGTGATTAGAGGAACAGGTTATTAGCACTGTTTTTCTCACTTGTTTTAGCCATGAAATTGTCCTTAAAAAAAAGTTAAATTAGCTTACGTCTAACTACTTTTAGAATTAATGTACACCAAAAATTGATTTGATATCCTAAGCTCATCCATATCTTGTTTTTTTCCTTTCATAATCCCTATTCAATTGTCATGCTTCAATAAAATATATAATATCATAAACACAAATATCCCAATAGATGAAGAAATTATTGCAAATTTGTCTTCGTTTGGATTAGAAGATTTAATAATTATAATGATAAGTACGACTTTCTTGTTTTCTTATAGTAAATGTATTGGCACGATTAGCATCCACTTAATAACTTATTATAATTATTCAAACTACTACTATAATAATATATTAAAGCAAGGGCCATTATTATTTTCTTTCACAAGACAGAGACCAAAGAGACAACATAAAATACCCCAATACTAAGGTTCATTTTAAAGTTTTAGTACCAAATTCAAATGTAACAACTTTAATTAAGGCTGAGTTACCTTTGACATAACTTGAAGGCATAATTAAGTAGCATTCCATGTGCATGTTTGGATTTATTTTTACGCTTCTGTTTGTCTTTGCATTTAAGCAAGTGAATGGTGTACTCCCTCCGTTCGATTTTACTCGTCCACGTCTAATAAATAATATCCAAAAATAATAATTTCAATATTTTTGGAAAGTGAATATATATTTACTAATAAGAGTAAGTTACTTCCTTTCACTATTGCCCTTTTTATGAAATCATAAATATAACTTTATAAATAGACCTCAATAAATGAAAAGGTAAATATGGAAAAAATTTCAAACATCCATCTTGAACTTGAAACTATTCGATATAAAAAATTCAGTAAATCTGGAATAGAGGAAGGAGAAACTAAGTGACAAATTATCTTACGATTTCCAAACTGAATAAGTAAAAAGAGACATCTATTTTTAATAGTGAACAGATAAAAAGTGAACGGGAAGTACAAAACAAACCACATGGTCTTCTGTGAAAGACAATAAAATTATCTTGTATTACAAAGTGCCAACGACAAACTTCCCAATTAGAAATAATTTTGCATTGCCAGAGCAATAATTCTCTTATAATGAACCTATAGTGAGCTACATAAATCAAAGAATACATATTTTTACAGCATAAAAGTTTCACAGGAGGAGAAATAAAATAAGATGTTCAATACCAAAATATTTATTCCTATTCTAAGGAAACATAGAAAGAATCAACTTCTTGTGATGAAACCTACTGATTCTTCTTCTGCGTTGATGTGGCTTTTCTATCCAGTTTTTTATCTAGACTCGAAGTTCTAATAATGAAGAGAAGTGTCTCGACAAGCATGGCAATGACCAATCCAAGAATGCCCCCAGCAGCGCTCTGAAGAAAGAGCAATGAAACTTCAATACAGAGTAGTGAACCAGAGGAAGTAGATACAGTAGACAAAAGCATGGGAGAAGAGGTCGGTTATATAGATGCTGTTGCTCCACGTATAGAGGTTGTATCGAATAGAATCACGAGGAAATCAAATTCAGAACTTACCATTGCTGGATTGTGATTAAATAAGGCCCTGAATGTAAAATATCCCATCAGATAGCAAGTGAACATTGCTATACCAACATGTAAGCCTGCAACAAAGGACCAGAGATATACAAGTTAGCGATACTAGATCATTCCCAACTCTCTCACACACATGGTCAAATCAGGACGTAGCAACTGTATCAACCTCACAGTTGATACTAGCAAATCCAGTGATATATTTTCATACGAATGCAACTTAATGGATTTGATTTTATTGTTCAATTAACTCATGAAATATCAGTCAGTACTGGAACTTCTCCCAAATAATGCTGCACTACTCTACAAAGAAGCAAGATGAGGAAACAAAAGAAAGCACTCGCTTCCACAACAAAAACATACATGCGTACAAACAGAAAAACAGAAGTAATAGGCAAAAAGCAAGAAAACAAGTTCTAATAAGAACTCATCAACTTTGTTAAAAGGACCTTTTCTCCAAAGCCCCTATTGTGTCTAACATTCAGCTCGGAAAATAGGTCAAGTCCACAAGTACCCAGTTGTTAATGAAGAATGTGAAATCAACAATTGCCGAATACATAAATTAGAATGAATGGAACTTGAGCTTCAGAAGAACCCTAATGAACAGGCTAACATATTTTATTAGATAATTGGAACATTTTCAAACCTTGTCCAGCAATGACGACATGAATTTTCAAAGATGCATAGTTCAGGTTCTTTTACTGTTAGTCCTTACCATGAGTTTTTTGACTGTTGAAGAATTAAGGCCCAATACCTAGCCATGGAGGAGCAATGGAGAAGAAATGCACCGCCAAAAGTGCATGGTTGGTTGCAAATGAAGCATACTTAACACAGGAAAACCTCCAGAAAAGAGGTAAGCTAGTGAGGTGCCAGAATCTGTGTTGAATTAAGCCTGAACATACAAGCCACCTGTTTTTGCATGCCCGGTAGTTTTAAAATCGTGGAAACTGTTTTTGAGTTTACCTGGGCATTCATTGGACAATGCGAAAATGTAACAAGGACTTTTTGAGAAGTTGGTATAGCAAAGGGATACGAGCAACCGAAATGTGGTGTACCATGCCAGCTACAATCCGGACCTGGTAGAGACTATTTGAAAGGAAAGGAAAGGAATGTTTAGGTTTGTTAACAATCAAGTCAAGTTGGTGTAATGCATGTCCTTAGTTTCCATTCATAGGACCACGGTCATTCATACTAGTTGGTGGTACCAAGTCAATTATATTTTTTGACATTTCAACGACAATAATACTGAAATAACTGCTTCTTTAACAGTATACTGTAACTTTTTCCAGATACTCTGCTCAGCTTTCCAGTTCCGATCACCACCTTAAATTGGGAGTACACATTGGAAGGCAAGAAACCTAATGCAACTATATGTTGGAATGTCTTTAAAGTTTATCTCTAAGTCATAATTGCACAAAATAATGTAGACAATATCCTTAATGAATTTTCACAATTAATATTCCCAAAAATCAGGAAAACACTACTACTTATTTCATAGCCTTTTATAGAAGGCTCTCATTCATCAATCTATTCAACACCAGTTATCTCTCTCCTTTTCTCTATTCACAAACATAAACTTCAAAAGTAAAAAAGAAAAGCATTCACAAGTTACCATACTCTACCCAGCAAGCATGTGATCATGCATTTTTCAAATTTTTAGGGTTGAGGAAGGCAGACAAAACTGCAACTTGAAGCCTGGGAACAGGCGTTGATTACAACCAAACTACGAAAAGACTTGCTATACATATAAAAGGGAAATGACAAAACGAGAGAAGAATGCATAAGTTCCTTTAAATTGTAGATGAAACTTAGCATCTCATTTGAAGAATAAAAAATGAAAAGAAACTCATTCACATATTCTTGGTATTTGATGTATTCTCTTCTTGTTGAAACCCAAACTTTATCCCCAATTTCAAGATTTTCCATTCATACCTATCTCTATAAATTAGTAGTGGAAGTTTACCTCTCTACCCAACATCTCTTTTTTTTCCTCTAAAATAAGCCCTCTCCCTCCAACATTCTCTATTGACAATTTAACACCTATTGATCCAATTATTCTGCCCCAAAACCTCAGGAGGTTATAGACAATGAACTAATCACCCCTATGTGCATTCCCATGTTAAGAAAGAAACCTACTCCAACATTGGTTCTTACAGCAAAGAACTTGAAATGCCAAATTTTAAAGCATCAGTCGGTCAGGCATAAGCCCCAAAAGAACATCAATCGGCTCATGAGCTAACATAGTAGGTGAATACATTTGCAACATTATGTGTTACCCATGCTATTTTGCTCGACATTGTTACCCATGCTATTTTACATGTCACCAACCTTTAATTCATGAGGTCAGTGTGGAAATCAGGAACGCAGCAGGGGAATTGGAAAGCTTTGCTCAAAAAATAGAATATGAAACTATTCCTCTTCTCTGTTCCACTGTAAAAAACAAGGGTACGTCCAAATTAAATGCGGAATCCTCCACCCGGATTTACAGAATGATAATAATGCAAATGAGCAGGTTAAAGACGACAATAAACCAAATAAAGGAGGTAGGCGACAACATGTCAACAATGCCAACATCCCAAAGCAATCAAGGCAACAAGGATCTAGAAACAAACAACTTAGAAATCAAGGAGAATGAATAGGGAATAACAAAGCTCATGGGTCCAAAGTTGCTGAAATTTCTACCAAGACCAATAAAGAAGGTCGGTGTTTACGCGCGCCCGGGGGGGGGGGGGGG
>NC_028644.1:65062529-65080497 GCF_001406875.1 Solanum pennellii
GGGGGGGGGGGGGGGGGAGGACCTTTCCCCTAAAATTTTCCAATGATTAACACCCTATCATGGAATATTAGAGGGATAGGATCTCAAGGATCCGTAGAAAGACTCAATCTACTACTACAACAATTTCAAGTTCCCTTGATTTCTCTTCAAGAACCCATGGTGGATAGTGGGAAAATGAGAAATTTAGAAGAAAACTAGGCATTCAAAATGCTTACAACAACTGCTCCAACAAAATATGGATCTTCTGGTTGAATGAAGTTATTGTTGACATTATCCAAGACAAGGATCAACACGTACTACTCAGAGTAGCTCACGATGTTGATCCTGTTTTCTTCCTATCTGTGATTTATGCCAAATGCACTGAAGAATTGAGAAAGGAATTATGGGCAGACTTAAAGAACATTGCTTCCACTATTTCAGATCCTTGGGGTGCAATTGGAGATTTCAATGTCATTTGCTCCAGGGATGAAAAAATGGGGGGAAGACCCCATAGGATGGAGGAGAGTTTCAATTTCATAGAATGTCTAAATGTTTGTGGATTGCAGGATCCAGGTTATTATGAAATCAAATATACTTGGTGCAATAACAGAGACCCCCAAAAAACTATTTTGGAGAAGACTTGATAGACTGGTGTATAATTCATCTTGGTTTGATGTCTACAAGGCAACTAGTGTTACTCACCTCTCTAGAACATGTTCTGATCATGTTCCTTTGCTGGTGAAGATGAATAATGAGGTTACCAACACATCAAGTACTTTAAATTTCTCAATATTTGGACTGAACATAGTGACTACCTGAATATTGTCCAAAACGTTTGGGAGGAAGAAGTAATAGGGAATCCTATGTATGTTCTTCATCAAAGATTAAGAATACCTGCAAGAAACTCAGCAGCTGGTCAAGACATGCCTTTGGAGACATTTATGAAGAACCCAAAAGATTGGAAGCTCAGATAAGGGCTCCTGAAGATATCAGCATCCATAACAATTCGGCTGACAATAAAAATGAGTTATCAAGATGCAGAGCAGAATAGATGAGGTTTATCAAGTTGCAAGACTCCATCCTTAGGCAAAAAGCTAGGGTCAAATGGCTTGAGAAGGGTGATGCTAATACGGACTACTTTCAGAGCATTATCAAAGACAACAGAAAAAGGCTTAATATCAGAAAAATCAAGGATGATGAAAATCAGTGGCTACAAGGTAATAATGCTATTGCTGAAGGAGCAGTGACGTACTTCAAGACTCTGTTACTGTGAATGGTGAAAGACACGGTTTCTTCAAATTGACTAGGGGCTTGAGACAGGGTGATCCTTTATCCCCTAGTCTCTTTATCCTTAGTGTCGAGCTTCTATCTCAAATGTTAGATGGTTTACAGGACTCTCCTGGTTATAAAGGTTTTTACATGAAAAATAGAGGCCCTAGTATCAATCATCTCAAATTTGCAGATGACACCATTTTTTTCTGCAACTGGAGTAAAAGATCTCTCCAGCTGATTCTTAAAGACTCTGAACAAGTATGAGAAGGTTTCTGGTCAACTCATCAACAAGAACAAAAGCTGTTTTTCCATGAATTTAGAAGTGGTCTGTCTGCCATCAACAGACTAAAGATTATCACAGCGATGAGGTATAAAGAGTTTCCTACTACGTACCAAGGATGTCCCTTATTACCGGTAAGATAAACATCAGCTACTATTCGGATATTGTTAACAAGGTCATTAATAGAATCAAGGGTTGGCACACTAAATTCCTTTCTACCGGAGGAAGAGCTACTCTTATCAGGCATGTTCTACTAGCTCTTCCTATCCATCTCTAAAGTGCTGTCAACCCAACCAAAGGGACCATGGAGCTGATTGAAAAATGCATAGCTAGGTTCTTTTGGTCTGGCCAAGATACAGGGGGAAACATCACTGGATCTCTTGGGATAACTTATGTTACCCTTATGATGAAGGAGGAGTAAACTTCAGAAGGATCAATGACATATGTAATGCGTTAAGGCTAACCAATGGTGGAATATTAGAACTTCTAAATCTCTTTGGAGAGAATTCATGTGTGCTAAATACTTCGTTGACATCCGATCAGTGTTCAATTAGCCAAAGCAAGTTCTCACTTTTGGAAAGCTCTTCAAGAAATCAAGAACAACACTGAAGAGTATATTCTGTGGAAACTAGGAACAGATGATGTATCCTTTTCGTTTGATAATTGGTCCAACTTAGGACCTCTCTATCTGATCACCTCTAATGTAAATGGTCATACTCAAATCAAGCTCAATTCTATTCTTAAGAATGGTTCTTGGGAGTGGAATAGTCTTCAAACTCAACCCAATATGGAGCTAAAAAACAAGATTATTAGCCTTGGAATTGTTCTTGACAACAATAAAGATGATACGACTATTTGGACCTAGACTAGTAGCGGACTATTCAGCATTTGTTCGGCTTGGAGCAACATCAGGGAAAAAACAATCAGAACATCTCCAATAATGTTTGGAGCAGCGACATTACTCTTAAAATGTCTTTTCTCACTTGGAGAGCGATTAATGATAAATTATCTACTAATGATAAAGTGGCAAGATTAGGCATCAATATTCCCCGAGGATGCCACAGTTGTAATGATGTTAACAGAATCAATATAACTGAGACGGTAGATCATCTTTTTTGTCAAGGTGATCATGCCAAGAGAGTGTGAAATAATTTTGTGGGTCCGCTGGGAATCAATTATAGGAACATATCTCTGACGATGCTTTTGATAAATTGGTGGAATTTAAGGACTCGCAACCCCATAGTTGCTTTCATTGCTAAAACTCTACCCGCCGTTATTTGTTGGGACTTCTGGAGAACAAGATGTAGTAGCAAGTTTGAGGATGAAAAACCTTCACTCTATCGAACAAAAACTAATGTCATTTCACTATCTTGCAGGTTACAAGGTTCCAGTTTAGCAAGGCCAGAATTGGAGCAACATGGGGTAGCATATGCCAAATATGTGAAGCTGAAATCCAACAAAGGACATCATGTTGAGATGGCTCAAACCACCTACACTGATAGTAAGACTCAATAGTGAGGAAGTTGCCTTCAAGGAAATTGTGGAGGAGGCGGAATAATTCAAGATAATCAAGGCTTTCTAATTTTTGCCTATTCGATAAATCTCGGTCAAGGCACAAGCAACATGGCAGAAACAGCCGCAATGCTATTTGGGCTCAACTGGTGTAAGAACAGAGGCTACGACATTGTATGGGGAGAGACAGACTACATGTTTTTGACTATATGGATAAAAAAGGAATAGAGACCTCCTTGGGCACTTGAGAACCAGATTCAGGAGATTCAGAAATTAGTTGATTACCATGGTTTTAATATCAGTCACTGTTTTAGGGAGGCTAACAAACCTGCTGATAAACTAGCAGCCCTCAGTCATGGTTTGGTGGGGGTACATGTCTTCAACTCCTTCTCGGAACTTCCTAGACATTTTAAGGGTCTAGTTAATATGGACAGATGGGATTTTCCTACCTTCGGATACAGAACTTTTAAACCAGCAACTATTGTATATGACCCCCCTGGACCTCTGCATTTCTACTAGAGCTACAGTTGGTTTAGGATTAGCTAACTGTTAACTTAGTGGAACAAACTGCTTTGTCTCTACTCTATGCTCATGTAATCAGTTTGGTATGCCAAACTCAAACTTGTAATGTTTGCTCATCAATGATCAAAGGAGGCAGTTTAATTATTAAAAAAAACCACCACATCTGTTCAAAGTTTAATAATAGATAGCATGGTTCATTATCAAACAAACCTTTTAACCATTACTTTAATATTTTCCTTAGCAATCACAAATACAATATGTAAAAGTCAAATTAAAATATTAACCTCCGTGTCCACGTCAAACACCAAGGAAGTAACAACTTATTCTGTATATACAACGAAAAATCTCATAGAAACAAGGCTCAGCTCATGTTACCGAAGTGTTGTATAAATATGCAGAGGCAAGAAACACTTGGAACCCTAATCAGATCTCCTAAATGATATTCCCTAGAAATGCACATGACAAAGAACAAGATGACCTCACTAATCAAAAATCAATCTCTCATATGTCTGGTAAAACTAGACTTTTGAAGATATTGAAGCTTGCATGGCAGATAGTGATATAGGATCCTCTAATTTTCAGCAAAACATCACTAATTTCTGTATGATTTTTGCCTCCAAGAACGAACTGCTTAACGGCAAAAAGTTAACAAAAAAGTCTAGAGAAACTTAGCGGCTAAAACAAGGCTGGCATGCGAAACAACAAGTCTGATTAGGAATCATGCCTAGATACTAAAATTATCTCCAACTCTATCTTTTTTTGGCAACACACTGTCAAATGTATAAAGACGTTTTTCCTATAATCTATCATATGAGGCTTGCAAAACCTTCAGAAGAGCATTTTTGTCCAAAAAAAAATAATCTTCAGAAGAACATTTACAAGCAATAATTCCCAATCTCTCCAACAGATACAACAACAACATACCCAGTGTAGTCCCACAAGTGGGATCCGGGGAGGGTAGGATGTATGCAGACCTTACACCCCTACTTTTGTGGGATAGAGAGGCTGTTTCTGATGAATCCCAACAGACACACTTATTCAAACTTACTTTGTTACTTATACCATCAGGTTATTTATTAAGCAAATCAAAAAGTAACCTAGCAAGAAATCTCTTGGAAGGTTGATCCACATATTTTCCAACCAAAACAGCCCATGGAACTATAACTTTGAAATACATGTTCTAAATGCTCATGTAGGAAGCAATGTTATCAAAGGCGGAAAAAAAAAAGGAGCAGTCTGTTGGGATTTAAGTGCAAAGCGCAAACAAAAATGATGGTTTGATGAAAAAAGGTGCAAATTTAAATATAAATGCAATCAAAGAACAATAACTGCAAACACAAAAACAATTATACAAAAAGATATGGAACTGTATAATTAAGTGAAATAGTTATTCTTTAGTGATGCTCGTTTCATGAAAGATCCATGCGTGATCAAACGCATCCCTCAGAACCTATCTGAACTAAAGAGCAGTGCAAGAGAGAAATGTAATCAGACTGCTTTCCATCTAGTTTCAGAGCTTAACCACGCCATCACGCAAGCCTTTGACAGAAAAAACTGAAGTCAACTCCTGGGTCTGAAACCTAGAGATTCCAGACAATCTTTTCTTTGTTGTCCTGTAAAGGGGGATGTTTACATGTGTGTGTAGACATAAGTGAGTCTTAACCAACTTCACCTCATCAGATTCTGAAGATGATGAAGTGTATCAGAAATCACTCCTTCTCAACTGAAGCTTTTGACTAACCCATGCTAACGCTCTTGCCATCATACTATGATTTATATCACACAGTTAAAACTACTAACTCCCACTTTAAACTGTCCTAATTTGAACCTTTGCTATACATATACATATGTATATACATATACATATGTATATATATGTATATAAATGTATATATATATACATATACATATATATATATATACATATACATACATATATATATATATATATACATATATATATATATACATATATATATATATATGTATGTATATA
Source organism: Solanum pennellii (assembly GCF_001406875.1). Classification (NCBI taxonomy): domain Eukaryota; kingdom Viridiplantae; phylum Streptophyta; class Magnoliopsida; order Solanales; family Solanaceae; genus Solanum; species Solanum pennellii. Next base: position 65,068,091 of record NC_028644.1, read on the forward strand.
TATTGTGTCTTAGGCCGAGGGTCCATTGGAAACAACCTCTCTACCTATCAAGTTCCCACCTGATCCTGCAAGTCTATAGTCTATACACTTGCTTTGATGGCAATCATTGGTCTCTTGCTTGATTGGAAGGACGGATGCAATTATACCTTTCCTGTTCTCGCTACTGCTTACTATTACTACGTAAATTTGGCATTCGTCTTTCTCGCTCATTACTTAGCTTAGGAGTGGGGGAAACTGAATATAACTCAAGGGGTAAGGTTGCTTACACACTACCCTTCCCAGACACCACTTATAGGACTACATTTGGTATGTTATTGTTGTTGCTGCTGTTGTATATATTACTGGAATGAGAAAGTTCAAATTTTTCCAAAAAAATTAGCTTTTTGAACTCACTTCTATTTAAATAAAATTTCAATTCTCACCTCAATAGTTGATTCCAATCAAAGTAATCAATATCAATCAACTATGACCTTAATTCATACTAATTGGTGTTATGAATCATTCTGTTCTATTCAGACTGATTTCATTCCAATACTATGTCAATAAAATTGGAACTAGGAAATACAACTTCAATAATGCCAATAGATCATTATAATATGCAAAAGAGAGAGAGACTCACCAAAGCCCATTTGATCTTTATAAGAGGAAAAAGGTTCATCCACAGGTTTCCTAGGAGTAATATCCTTCACCAATTCATCATACGCCTTCCTCTCCGACGCTTCTTCTAGTTTCTTCAACCGAGCTTTGAGTTCCTCACTTTTCTCTCTAGGTTTTGGACTGCAGAAGACGAAATTGGATCCGGATAACAAGCCCATCAGATCAGGTCGCGTTGAAGGGTTAGACCCAATCCAAACCGACCTCAGATGTTTGTATGGTACCGTGGGTTGATCAGAAAGGGAAGACGCGAGTTCTCTCAGGTCATCGGAGAGTTCAACTCCCGCGGAAGCTCCGGCGAGAAACAAACGTATCGTCTCGGTGGTTGAAATAAGAAGGCCAGCGTTTATGCCGTCGACAACGGTGGCGCCGGTAGTGGAGGGGTGGCTAGAAGCACCATTGTTTTCTGTTGAAGTCATTTTAATTTTTGTACAGAATTTTCTTTCTATTCTACTATTTTAGAAGACTAGGCAAGGATTATGGTATCTGTCTACTTTTTACTAAAAAAACAAATTATTAGCTGAGGATATTCTGGTCATTTCAGTTTATCGTAATATTTCCACTCTATTTCTATCTTATTTTACGTGGTCGTGTGGCTAGCAATTTTATTATTCGTGGTTATGTGGCTAGCAATTCCTCGCTAAAAATGCCTAATTATTTTTTGCTTAATGGTTATATGTTGATGATTCTATTATTTCGCTATTTAGTTAACATATTAATTTCTAAAGGTCGAATTTGATGAATAAAAGAAGCCTAACATTTTCATTTGCTTTTTTCAATGAGAGAAGTGAGATTAAAACTTGATTTACAGGTTGCAATGTATGTTCTCAGTTCAAATGGAGTTTGATAAGCTTCGCGTGCAAAGTATGGTTGGGCAATTGTTGATTGTAACATTAAACCAGTTGTTGGATGTATTTTGCTTATTTTAGAGATGTTTTTCCTTCACATGGATAATTAATGATGAAATTTTTGTTTAAGACATAATTTAGAGATGATTTTGAACAATATTGTCTTTGCATAGTGGGTCAATGGTAATGACCTACGTGTAATGCTCTTATGGTAATGAAACATATATTGTTAAACAAAGGTCACTCGTGCTGTTTGAGAATTCAAAATTCTATAGCAACATCAATTTAACTTTAATCTTTTCTACTTCTTAAATAAGTGAAGAAGAACAAGTGGAAACGGTTCTAAATTTTGATCCATTGATGGTTCTTAAGGAAGTGCCCGACAAAAAAAATTCACATTTTTATAAATGTGATTTATTTTGAGTTCATTTGTTAAGAATCAATTATAATAATGATCTGTTTTATGTTCATCTTAATTTATATTGCAGCGCTTATTGTAGTGTAGATTGATGATTCAAAGAAGAAATCGGAGTGTTATAGAGTTTTCTATCTTATTTATGATCTCAAGGTTGTAAGTTCATCTTAATTTCTCTGTTTGCTTAGATCTCGTCCTTGAATTTTTTTTGCATGTATTTGAGCCCATCATGTGGCTCTCTCATATTTTATTTCTAACATTAAAAAAAAATCATCTTTCAAATTTTATGCATTTTCAAAGAGAAAGTATATGTTATTGAACTACATCAGTTAACTTAAAACCTTAAATCTTTTTATATATTTATATGTATTCAAATGTTTTTGATGTTTTAAATTTCAATCATATCGTGGTTTAATTTGTATAATAGAAATAAAGTAATAGACACAATGAAACAATTCTTTGACTGTCGGGTTGAATTAAGTATAGCAAATTTTCTCTTATCATCCTTCGCCTCTAAGAGACAATGTCTCATCAATATATTGTTATACATTGATCTGCAGATGTTTCCTTCCTCAAAATAGTGTCTCGAAAGGAGCAAGATTTACTACGTGTTATAAAATTGTGTTTTGTTTTATCTTTGCACATCTTAAAATAGTGTCAAGAAAAAAGCAAAATTTACACCACTCGAATGTGCATATTCTAAATAGGTTTTGAAATTATGATCAATTGTAAGTAGCGATTGCTATTTAGGACTCAAGTTGTCTTAAAGTGAATTAAGACTGGGCAACAGACCCAATTGGAACAGAACTATCGAATCAGAACGAATCGGAATGCGACGTTTTGATCGATTTGTTACGGTATCGGAATGAAATGGAGTAGAATTACTGAGACGGATACTCGGTTCTATTTCGTCCCCTTGTATGCCAAGATGAAATCGAAACAAACCGAAATGAAACGGAATGGGATAAACGGGACGACAGATTTAGCTATTTCAAAAAATGATTAAAATTTTTTTACTTATTTTGATTTTTTGAATTACGAAAATATGAATGTTTTTTTTTATATTTCTAAGTTTAAATTAATAATTTTGACATTTATAATATAATTTTACTTAAATTTATTTTAAAGATATTTATTTTAAAGTTTTACCTATCGAAGTTTAATAAAGTTTTTTTTAATGTTTTTTAGCTTAATTTTTAAGATTTTAATCTTTTGAAGTTTATAAGTTATTACTTATTAATGTATTATAACTTATAAGTTATATTTATACCTTGTAATTTCAATAACTTAAGTTTGTAATTTTAAAAAATTAAATAAACATGAGGATAAAACAATGACACAAATTAAAAAATATCAATCCAATATCAATTAATTAATAAAAAATAATTAATCAAAATTGAATAAGACCGGAACGAAATTGATATCGGTATACTATTACCAAATCATGATACCGTTCCGTCTCATGTATCGATTCACGGTGTCGTATTTTATCCCAAGACTACCGGACCGGAATAGTACCGGACCGAGGTCGGTAACTCAAGCTTGTAGTTCAAGTGAGAGCATTAAGGTGACGAGGACAAACTATAAAAGAATGAAATTTTTTTTAAAAAAAATATGTGCAATATGTTAATTAATTTGATTGGATATCAAATCTAAGAAATAATTTGAAGTTTTTAAATTTATATTATCTAAATTTAAGTCATAAATATTTATGTGACTATAAATTATTTATTTTATTAAAAATAAATTATTTATAATTAACAAAAAAAGTATAACACTTTCTTACAAAATATATCAAATATAAAAACGTGACACATAAATTAAAACGAAAAATATTTACATTACTCATTTGATGATGATTTATGTGTACAACAAAAAGTTAGGGAGAGAATACAAAGACGATGCTTTGGTAGGTGTTTCTTGTGGTGCTGAGGTTTTCCCTCTCACCAAACCAAACTCCATAATACTTGTGTATAATATCTTTCTCCAATTTTGGTCATTATTTGCTAACTTGCCAACTACCACATACCAACTTTATCGAATTCATCTTAATCTAATATTTTCGATATAACTTTATGAAAGAGTTGCATCTTTTTCAAGTGATTTATCAAGGATAAGTTAGTAAAGTACTATTTATTTTCTAGGAATGAGTAATTTTATTGAGGAGTGCGTCCAAGCTAAAATTGTTTGTCTGATTATAACTTGACATATAGTTTAAAAAATAAAAAAGATTTTTGAATCATATAATCTTAAATTAAAGATATGCTGAATGTATCAAAATATCCTTTAGTATTGTGATTTAACATGTCATGTGAAAAAATATAATTAAAGAGTTGCCAAAAAAAAAAAGCATTCTTTTTTACACAAATCGAAAAGGGAAGTATGATAAACAAATTGAAACGAAAAAAGTAAGTTATATATAATAATTAACAAAAATTGCAAAATAATAGATTTGAGACCATAATATTAAAAAATAAATTTCATAGAGCTTAAATCTTGAATCTAAACACCAACGATCTTTGAATGCTTCTCTAGCTTATAAACTTGTCAGTTCCCCTATATATACATATCTTTGTTCTACTTATCCTTATTTCTTCTCTCTTTTTTTTTAAGCATAAACACAACAATGGCTCCGGCTTCTAATTTTGACTCCGTCTCCAACACTGTGTGTGTCATGGATGCCTCGACTCGTCTCGGCTCGAGCTTAGTCAAGAGACTACTCAAAAATGGCTACACGGTTCATGCTGCTATTCAAAATATTCATAATGGTTCGTTTATATTTTTATTTTTACCCCTCTCTGTGAAATTCTTTTTTTTAATAACTCGAATCTGCTTACCATTTGAGCAATCCTCCTTACTGATGATTCGTTAATTAATTTGTTTTTTTTTTAATTAGGTGGTCATGGTGAGTTCTTGGATGCATGTGACATGAAGAGACTTAAGAATTTTCATTTGGACCCTTTTGATTATCATAGTATAATTGATGCTCTAAAGGGATGTTGTGGCTTGTTTTACTCCTTTGAACCTCCAAAGGACCAATCATGCACTTATGATGTACGTATATACTTTAGTTAATTATATGCACGTTAGCTTAATTATTTTTTTTATGTCCATATCAATTATCACCTTTATATCTCATAGTAGATACCATCATCTATTTTTAAGATTATAAATCTTATATCTAATGTGACTCACAATCTTATGTGCGGTGTATAAATGCTTGATTAAACTATAGTATGATATTAATTTTAGTTGTTGGCCAAAAGTAGGAAAAAGAAAGAAAAGAGAAATTAGAAATATCAAGATTAATTAACATACGTTGTTTTAGGCAATAAATTGCTATAGCACTCGTGAGATAAAAGACCAATCATGAAGACTTTTTTTTCTCAAAAGGAATATTAATAGCTCAGTTGACGATCCAAACTTTTACTTTATTAATAATGTTGATTTTCTATATAGATCAAATAATACCAAACTGAAAAAATATTCAATTAATTCCATTGACTTATCAAGAATGGGTATCTTTTGTTTGATTATGAGTTGGTTATATAACGGACTATAGTGTTGTTTTGATAATATTGTAGGAACTTTTTATATCAAAGCGTACCCCCAATTAATCAATGTGTCAGCTATCGGTGGGACACGATGTCGAAACCTAGTATAGTTAGACATAAATTGAATAGAAAAAAATAATCTTTTAAATTTTACGGGTATAAAAACGAAGATTTTATTTTTAAAAATTATAAATAAATTTATAAATAATAGATTTATATCACGTTCTTTCGAAGTGCCTAAGTTTATTAGATAACCCAAACCACTAAATAATGAAATTAAGGTATGATTTTTATTATTATACATATTTAATTAGGTTTTTAATTAATGTTTATCCCCACATCGTCTCCTAATAATTGAAAATACACCGTGGAAAGCTCAACAAGCCTGCCTAGCTAATTGGTCACCCCACCTACATATGCATGCAAGAAAAATTAGTGTTAATAATATCTTTTAAGAAAAGAAATTGAAATTTAATATGGTATAGAATAAGTATATTAGTGTCTTTTTTTTTGTTTTATTGGTGTCCAGCGCCCTTATTAAAACATTAAAGTCCAACTAAATTTGAATTAGCGTCAAAAAATTTCACAATAGAGTAAAGTTTCCCTTTAACAAAGAAGACTTTAAGTTTAGAGGACTTGAACCCGAGACGCTTAGTTCAAAGTCTCATTCATTATTATTTGGGCCCTAAAACTAATACCTTTTTGTTGTATATATAGATGCTAGGTAGCTTTATACAAAGTCCTTGACTTAATTAACTCTTCACATCCCAATTGATCTCTCTTTATATAACAAATATCCAATCAATAGATCAAACGCTCTATTTTTTTTGAATTTTATATACTCCTAATTGAGAGCAATTTCAACATGAATAGTACAATATGTGTAATGGATGCCTCGAGTTGTTTAGGTTCAAAACTTGTTAAATGTCTTCTTCAGAGAGGATATACTGTTCATGCAGCCCTTCAAAATTGTGGTTAGAACTTCTCTTTGAATTTTCCCTTTTCCTATTCATTAGTTTTCTTCCGGATTGATTTCTCAGATAGTCAGTATTCAAGTGATAGTTATTGTCTCAGAAGATGACTATTACTTGAGTGACAATATGAGAAATTAACTCGTTTTCTTCCTTTCCTACTCTCATATCAGGCGAATCATCGTTGTTGTTGGACGAACTTGAATGTGATGATGATGGTGACAAGATGAAGAAATTAAAGATTTTTCGATCGGATCCTTTTGATTATCATAGTATTGTTGATGCTTTGAAGGGTTGTTGTGCTCTCTTCTATTCCTTTGAACCTCCTCGTGATCATTCCACTTATGATGTACGATTACTCTTGATTAAGATTTAATTTGTGTTTCGAGTTTTAATTTCTATGTTAGGTCACATAAAAAGTTATAATCGTCCATTAAAAAGTAAAATTAATTATAACTTAAATATAAGACAGATTATCAAATACAACACTCTTTTATTTGTGTTTGAATGATTGATAATATTGTTAACATATGAAACTAGGGTGTTGATTTATCGACGCCTTTCTAACCTCCTATGTTAGAAACTTTTCTTTTGAATTGATGATATATCAGAAATAATTTTTTTTAACTCCGTGATAGGAACATATTGGAGAAGTGGAGGTGAGGGCAGCACATAATGTAGTGGAAGCATGTGCACAAACAGACACTATTGAAAAGGTTGTGTTTACTTCCTCAGCAACTGCAATTATTTGGGGACATCATGAAAATGATCAAAACTCTGCATCCATGCTTCTTGATGAAAGACATTGGAGTGATATCAACGTTTGTCGTAAATTCAAGGTACATATCATGAGTAAACGTTTGATCATATTTTATTATAAAATTTAAAATAAGTTAATTTTAATTTTCAAAGTAATGATATTTGAAATCCGAAATTATTCTAGTTAGTTTGTACCTAATTGAATTAATTAAAAGTTTGTGTATCGTGAATACTACTACTTGTGCATGATGTTCAGAAGACTTTCGTATAAATTACTATTTTAATATGCGAATTATTAAATGCGCACATCTAATGCATGCTTAAAGTTCAAATAATATTAATTATTATGGTTAAAGTGATAAATTAATTAGAGCATGTTACTCCCTCTGTCACACTTTTGTATCCTGTCTACTATTTGAAGAGTAAAATGATTTATTTATTTATTTTTACCATTTTTTAAAATATTCACTATGTATATTACTGAATCGTAATATATTTTCCTATCGTTTCTAAAAATATGGATTTTATTTCGAAAAAAAATTAATTTTTTATATCCGACTTATCTAAAAAATTAATTGATTTGACTTTCGTGTTACAAATTAAATCACGTAAAGTAGAACAGAAAGGGTAAAAGTAATTAATTAGGTAGTAAACCTAATTATAGAATATGTTAGCATAAATTACTTTGATGTAACATACCCAAATGTATCGGTAACAACTTATTTATTTCAAAAAGATAAAAATACACACACTATATTTTTCTCAGATCTCACTTGTAAGATCATACACAAAAGCATCGATAATGATTTTTTTGAATATACACATACTAATTCTTTCAGACTTTACTTGTGCGATAATAGTGAATTTTATTTTTGATGAAAATGGATAGCTATGGCATGCATTGTCAAAAACGCTAGCAGAGAAGACAGCATGGGCATTGGCTATGGACAGAGGAGTCAACATGGTATCAGTCAACGCAGGATTATTAATGGGTCCTGATCTAACGATCAAAAATCCATATCTTAAAGGAGCTGCTGAGATGTATGAAGATGGAGTATTTGTGACCGTTGATCTTGATTTCTTGGTGGAGGCCCACATTTGTGTTTATGAACAAATTTCAACTTATGGACGCTATTTATGCTTTAATCACATTATTAATCAAACTGAAGATGCTCTTAAACTTGCCAACATGTTATCCCCTTTGCCTTCTTCACCTCAAAGGTACTATAATCTGTTCACTTCATTTCAATTTATGTGATATAATTTGTCTTGATACGATATTTAAGAAAATAAAAAAATTTATGATCTGAAATAAGTTGTAGATATTTGTATGACTATACATAATTTCATAAAGAATAAAAATCGATATTGTAAACTTAAATTGTTAAGTACCAACTACTAATTATAGAAATGTGTCTGTCTTTATGGAATTATGAAATTCTAATTTTTTTAAAAATTATGATTTGTATCTTGCTATCAACATTTCCTGCTCCATGTTTCAAATTTTTTTCTTATCTATCAAGCATGTGTGCTGAGGATGTATCGAAAATATCTACCTTATAAAGATAGAAGTGTAAGGTCTCCATACCTCAATCCCTATAAATCTCATTTATGAAATTATGAAGATTTTTTAAATTTTATTGTTTGAACCGTCAGTATACATAATTTCTTTCAAAAATTGTAAATGATTAATATCTTGGTGATGATCTTTTGAACGCAATTCTTGAATATCAATGTTGTTGTCTATGATAATTGAGGTAATTAATATGATGATATGGATCTCATAAAATTTTTCTTTTTGATTTGATAGAATGGAGAGTGATACAAGGATAATTCAAGAGAGGATTAGCAACAAGAAGTTGAACAAACTTATGATTGAATGTCAGCCACAGATTAATGGCAAATCAAGAGGAGTGCTTATGAAAATGTCAACATAATCTCCATAATTAATTCATTTAAGCATTATGAATTGATTGGTAACCTCCATTCTTAGAAATTATTTTCCAAGGTATTTCACCCAAAAGCAAGAGAAAATAGAAAGGAAATAAGCCCAAAAAATGGCATGTAATTATGTTGATGTGCAAATGTCAACATTAGTAAAGCAATAATTTAAAAGCTCCATGTGATAAAATTTTGCAAATTGTAGTTGTTGCTTTTAAGTGCAAATCTATTTAATTAGCACTCATTTAAAAAATGGTGGAATATCAACTACTAAATTATCCTTATTTATTAGATATTTTTTGAGAATTGAACATTACTATAAGGAAAAATAGTTTTTTGTCACTATTCTGTCTTAAAGTTTTAAAATGATATTTATTTTAAGATAAATTTAATTTAAAAACACTTACTTTGAAATGAACGAACAAATAATTACTATAAACTAATGGTAGAAAAACCGTAGACACTGCTATACATATTTAATATCTCACATTTCCTCATAACATGGAACTCTCTCTACAACTTCCTTCATAACCATAGAATAATAAACCAACTTTTTCCACGTTAGTGTACCATAATTTAACACATATTTATCTCAATAACAATAATTACTATATTCTTTTTTTTATTTAATTTATCATTTCACATAACAACACTAACAATAAAAAAAAAAAACACAAAACTAAATCTAAAACTCCATCCATGTCACTACTCTTCCTTTTTCCACCTTCTTTCATCACTTATCTTCCTCTTTTTTACTTCTTCCATTTTAGAAGTTAAATAATTCATATTCTTATTAATGTTATCTCTTTTATTCTTCAAATTAAATGTCTTCAAATGTACAAAATTCAACCCCATCACCACCATCACCAACAACATATGCCTCACCACCAGTAGCAATAATCTTCACTATCATCCTTGTATTAATTTTCTTCATTGGTTTTTCATCTATTTTCTTTTGTAGATGTTTCATCCAGAATCTACTATACACATGGCATTTAAGAAATAGCCCTAATGGTACTCCAATTGATCCTAGGGTTTCAGCAAATGGGCTATTAGGTCTTGATCCTTCTATTATTAAATCATTTCCAACATTTACCTATTCAAGTGTAAAAGATTATCGTAAAGAATCTTGTGGTCTTGAATGTGCTATTTGTCTCGTTGAATTCGATAACAATAGCGTCCTTCGCCTGGTTACCTCATGTAACCATGTTTACCATCAAGATTGTATCGATCTATGGCTCGAATCACACAAGACATGCCCCGTATGTCGCGCGAACCTAGAATCGCCTGAGGTGCTAAAGAAAAGGTCACAATATACATCATACGTGACCAGTAATAGTAATAGTAACAGTAACATTAGTAGTAGTAGTAATAATAACAATAATAACAATAACAATAATGTCATGCGTGACATTAATGAGAACGAATCGTTAGAAGATTCTTTGAGCATTGCAATTCGAGATGATAACAACAACGACGATGATGATGATCATAAAGAAGAAGAACAAAGTGGATGCTCTAGTACAACATTAGAACGTGTGGAATTACAAGACGGAGAAACGAAATTATCGAGATCGCATTCAACGGGGCACTCGATAAATAGATCTAGAGGAGCTGAAGATAGGTTTACATTGAAATTACCAGAACATGTGAGGGCAAAAATTATAAAGGGACATAATTCAACAAAAAGTTGTACTACTTTTGGTGAATACAAAAGCAAAACAACTACTGGAAATGCTGGTTTTGGTGAAGTTTCAGAATCATACACAGTAGATATCAATAAATTACGATAATTTTTTTTTCTTTTTTAATGTTGAATTATTAGATCTATCTTGTTCATTCGTAATACATATTTCATTCATCTCAATTTATTTATTCTATTTTTCTGTTTATAATTTAAACTTACGAAATCTAATTTTTTTAAAATCAAAACAGAACAAACAAATTGAATCGGATGAACGAACTTTATACGTTGTCTTCAAGTTTAAACCTGCGTGTCAAGTGTCAACTTACTTTACTATGTGATTTTCAATGCTTTCCTTGATAAATTAAATTTTTAGAGAGATTTTTGAATTGATAAATATTCCAAATTGAGTATTCCCTTCTTGGATACATTATGTATTATATGAGTGTCCTATTACCCCACGAAAGTAGGAAATATCTTTGTAAATACGCCACTTTAACCCGTTTTCTCCCTATGTTTGTTTTCACGCAAATAATGCGCGTGAATGATAGATTTTTCTTTCAAAGAACGAATTAACAAGTGACACGTGTCATTTTTAATCTATTATTTAATTCTTTCCTTTTTAAAGTACTCATCTTCCCCAACTTTCCCCCATTCTTTCAAAGGAACCATTTTTGACAACTGTTGCTTTTATTCGATATGGTCTCCTTGTTGCCTCTTGTTATACTAAAGAAAAAAAATTCTTTTCTCTTTAATGAAGGTACTGCCGAAGTGAATCTTGCCCAAGCTCGTAGATAAATGCTTCGAAGCCGGCAAAAAGGGTAAGGCAAACTAGAGCTTCATTGAATCAAATTTGAAGATGAAAGGCGTGAGGATCTTGGTCCTTCTGTAGAGACTTTCCTCTTCTTTTTTTTNTCATTGAATCAAATTTGAAGATGAAAGGCGTGAGGATCTTGATCCTTCTGTAGAGACTTTCCTCTTCTTCTTTTTTTTCAAATTCGTTTCTTTTTCTAAAATTGGTGATTTCTTTTTGTTTGTCTGAGTCTTTTTAACCCAAGTCTGTAATTTTCTCCTTTATTATTAATAATAATGGACCATTGGTCCAAGATGAATTTTTTTAAAAAGAAGGTAAGATTCTAACACTTTTTAGTTTTTATCCTAAAATAATTTCTAACATGTGTTTTTCTCCGGAAGATCACAAATCCATGAAGAAAAAAAATATAATCTTTATCAAATACTAAAATAAACATGAAAACTTCTTGTTTGCTCAGCTAATTTCCCAAGAAATTAAAATATAAAGAAAGAAAGTGAGAAATTGAGAGAAAAGAAAAGAAAGCGTACCATTTATCTTTTTAAACGATTTGGGTCGGGTTAAACCTGTATTTAATTGATATTTAAATTAAATTAATTAATTAAAAGGAGAGTGTGTCTCACGCGTGTGAGGTTGATGAGAAAATGAGTCAAAATGGTCAATTTACAAAGATATTTAATACTTTTGTGGGGTAATAGGACATTTGCATAGTTAAGGTGTCTTTTTAAAAATCCGAGACAACTTCAGGTGTCACTTTATGTCTTTTCTCT
>NC_028644.1:65082101-65161766 GCF_001406875.1 Solanum pennellii
TTGATACCACGAAGGAATATTGATTGTATTGAAGTGTTAACCTAATAAGGGAATACATGGGAGATATATATAGGAGATATAGGAAGGAGTACTAATCCTAATAGGACTAGGATTAAGGAGTACTAATCCTAATAGGACTAGGATTAGTACACAGTAAATACTAATATTATTTAATACTATTTATTTAATACTATCTGTTATTAATCATTATGATGGTTTATTCAAATTTCCGTTTACAATTAAATAATAACTTTTTTATTATAAGAATTGATGATATAATTTTTTATGTAAGAAAAAAATTATCTTAATATGTATTTTATTTTATTATGATCTCTAAAATTTTCTATTATTATTTTTTTAAAATTACTCTCTTGGATATATCACTCTCATCTCATCACTGATATATCTCCATCTCCTTCGCTCTCGGATATATCACTAACCTCTCTGATACATTCCTTCTCTCTGATGCATTCCTCGTTTCTATGTATCTGGATATTCTATCCCATCTTTGGTATATCTTCTCCCTCTCAGATACATCATTTTCTCATGTATCTGAATATCTGTTGATATATCCGGATTCATAAATTTTAAGGTATTTTTAAAAATTTTAAAAAATAATAGAAGAATCTATATATATATATATAAATCTGAATCAAAAATCGCTGATGTGGCATGCTTCTAAGGGCTGAATTTTTTATTTATTTATTGGAGATTTTTTTTAAAGTTTTTTTTTCATTTTAAAACATAAAATATTATTTAATATTTTTGTAAAATATTAAAGCATAGTATTTAATTACTCCCTTATTAAATCATACATAAAAGCTTCAATTATCAAATTCTTACCTTAAAAACATTTTTCTTAATTGTAAAATTTAAGAAAATTTATTCTTTACACTTAATTAGAGAATTTGAAAAGTTTTTTAACATTAACTTTTGAATACTATATAAATCATAGGCCTAAGTCATCTCCAGCCACTCAAAGTTGTCCGCATAATTCATTTAGACACCTCAACTAATCCTTGTGTCAATTGAACACTTTATTTGTTCAAAAGTCATTCCTATTAGACACAAAATGCTGACATGACAAAAAACGTGTAATTCACTTTCCTTGGGCGCGTTAATTTATTAAAAATAATATTTTTCTTTTTTTTTCTCTTAATTTATACGCCTAAGTTAATTTTTTTAAAAAAAAATTAACAAAAAAAAAGAAGAACAGTTGTCTTCTTCTTCTTCCCTATTTTTGTCTTCTTCTTCTTCCCTATTTCTATCAATCCCACCCCACCCCACCCCAACCCTCATACCCATACACCAGTGGTTATCTTCTTCCCCCATCATTCTAATGATTTCAAAATTCTTAGTATCAGTGGTTATCTTCTTCCCTCACCATTCTAATGGTTTCAAAATTCTTAGCATTTTGTTTCATTTATAAATTTTTCGAAGAGATTCTTTTCCCCATCTTTCTCTACCTAAAAAACGAGATGAAGTAAAAAATTATAATTAAAAAAAAAGCTGATGAAAAAAAAAATTATCGGGTTAAAAATGAAACTGTACAGGGAGGGGAGGGTAGCCACTAATGGAGTTAGAGGAAATGTATGTTTTGTTCCCGTTGAAGGCAGGGAAGTTTAGGTTTTACTTTTTTTTTTCATTTTTTTAACTTTAAAATAATTTTTATTTGTTTTCTTTATAATATAATGTTTAAATAATTTTTTGGATTAAAAAATAACACATGTCATTATTTGATTGGTCAAATTGACAAGTCAGCGCGAGTGTATTTCACACATCCTCTATTTTTTGTTTATTCTCGAAAAAATGTTTAAATGGTTCAAATTCAGAATGGTTGAAGTGTTCAATAGGTAGTATGTCTAGTTGAGGTGTCTAAATGAATAATCGGGACAAGTTTGAGTGGCCGCATATGACTTTGGCCTAAATCATACCATTAGATTGCTTACATGTTGGACATGAGATTATTTGTAAAATATGAAAGTCGGACGAATATGATGGTGTCGAGATAGCCATGGATTTCTGCGCGACTGATCGAAGACGACGACTGTAGTTTGAAAACCTCTGAAGCTCTTGTCATTCTTTTGCATTTGTTTATTTACTTTTCTTGTTTAAAATTTAGCTAGTGCTATAGTTTATTTTCCTTTTTGATTATTGGGAATCGATCCACTTTTGGAATTGATAGTTATACTATTTTTTAATATTGTTGATTAATAAACTCTGATGAAACATTTGTATTTTAAAAAGAAAAAAAAAAGAAAGAGAAGATTTCATGTAATATAATTAAAATTTAAGTTTAATTTGCAGTCATTTATTTTGTTACATATTTTTATTTTTTATTTTCTCTAATCTATGAAATCTGAAGAAAAAAAAATCAAATTTCTCATCATTATTAGAATTTATTAATTCATCTTTCTTTATTATTACTACAATTTATTATTTTTATTTAAATTCTTTTTTCTACCTTCTATTTTTATAATTTTCTAAAAAGAAATGTATTTAACTCTGATCCTTATTGCCATAATTTAACATAGTACCTTCTATTTCTATTATTTTTTTTATAAATATATATGTTTTATTTATGTCTCCTTTTATTACCATAAATATGTTCTGCCCATTTCTCTCAATTAATTTCATTTAATTTGTTGTAAAATGTTAAAAAAATTAAAATATCTTATTTTTATCATTAATAAAATACTATTAGTTAATTTTTCTAAAACTTTTCTTTCATTCTCCTAAATTTCTTTCATTTATTAAAAAATAAAACACTTCTTAAATTCTGATAAATCTCGATCACGATCATTTTTAAAGATTTTTAATTTTCTGTAATTTGTCAGAAATTTATTTATAATTTATTCTTTTTAATTTTTAAACTTCATCTTTTTTTGAGTGGTAAGAGTTTAGTTTTTTTTTTTTTGGTGAAAATAAATAAATAAATATAAGGTAATAAGCGGAATATAAGGAAGAGAAATATTTAAGAAATATATTTTTGTAACGGTAGCTTTTGAATTTCTTATTTTTGGAAAAGTGTAACTGATTGTTAATTAATAATTGATTTTTTGTTTTTTAATTTTCTTTTTTGGATTTTCTTTTTTTTCCCTTCATTTAAAACTCAATTCTTTAATTCTATTATTATACTTAAATAAAATGTTAAGAAACTAAAAAGTCATTTCTTTACGATAAGTTTTAATGATATTTATTTCATTACATTAACAAGTTTTTATTTTTCTAATTTCTGAAGTAATTAATAATCATATTGATATTAGATATTATAATCGTATAAATAAAGATAGTCAAATTTTATAGAAATCATCACTTTAATTTTTTTGTTGTTATGTTTTTGAGAGATATTGTTAGATTCTGTAGAAATCATCACGTTGATTTATTTATTTCTTTATCGTTTTTATATTTTTTATGTTTATTATTTGCATAGATTTTAGTTTGACTTAAAAAAATAAGATGCAAATTATTAAATTATGATCAACCTATGGAGTGGATGTCAGCAAAACTCAAAAGATTAATTATGCATTAAATTTATATATTATTCTTTGCTATAAAAAAAATCAAGGTCTAACAATTATATTACAAACACATCTTTATTTATATGATACTTAATAAAATTACTCATAACTTATCATTTTTTATAATCGCGCGAAGCGCGAATATGTTCACTAGTAATATAATTAACTCGTAACACTATAAAATTTATGCCAATTGTACTAAATTTAAAAACCTATATAAATAACATATTTTAATATTTTAGTGATAAATTTTGCTTCTTAAAAGTCAATTGACTAAATTTCTAAAATATATATATATATATATATAAAACAGGCTAAAAACAGACAAAAAAAAGAGTGTAGATTTCTTTTTTGGGATTTGCTTGATTGCAGAACTACTTCCTAAATTTCACTCCGTTCCGATTCAGAACTGTTCGAACCGCCGACGGTGCAACTGCTCACACACTACAGGTATTAACGAACTTCGCCATCTCCGTCACCGACGATGGATTCTCCGGCGAGCACATTTAATCCGAACAAGCGTCTCAAGGAAGAGTTACGATTTTCTTTTAACAAACAAATCCATAAATTGCATTTTTTCCACTTTGTTATGATCTGAATTTTGAACAATTGATCATTCGTTTCAGGTTTGTGAGCAATTTAACAGGAACTTCAATGATGGAGTTATTCCTTCTCATTGCCACTCTCTCGGTAAGAAACCGTTGCTATTTTTTTAATTTTAATTTTAGTATTATGTGTTTTATTTTAATTTTGTTTTTATATTGTGATTCAGATGATCCTCTTTCTACGTTCAGTATATTCCAGTTCCAAAAAAGGTGTGAAAATCGCACAACATTGTATCATTTTTCTCCTGTCATAACATTTTATTCATCATTCTGATTAAGTTTTAGTTAATTGTTTTTTTCCGGGTTTTTCCAATTTAGATACTGTAAAGCTTGCATTGAGCCCTAAATAGTTTGCCATCAGGCAAAATTGGAATGATAGAGAAGAAAAAAATTATGTATTCTCCTCCCTTTTATTAAGTATTTGTATTTGTATTATTTTCTTATGATTAGCTAAATGTGACAAAGACCAAACTGTTTATAAGGATATAGTTGGTTTGAAAACATTTCGTTTGCTTATTTGTTTTTGTAATGGCGGTGTTCGGGCTAGCTTTGTTGCACTTTGACTAAACTACCAAGTACCTGTCACCTTCCACTACCTCCGGTGAGGGACTGATTGGAAAAAAGGACCTAACTTTTCTTTTAATTTTTGTTTTGGTACTTGGTAATTTTTTTTTTATTTTGGAGTCTGAATATTTGCAGTCAGTTTGAAAAGAAAGAAGCGGAGAAGGTTATTATTTGACTTATAGGAAGTAAAGAAAGGACTATAAAGCATTCTGAATTCATCATCCCACTCTGTAAATTTATGTTTTACATCATATTATAGTTAAAGTCGTAGAATTGTAAAGATTCAATTTTATTATCCTCCAAAAGACATGGCATTGGTTCTTAATTTTTGGGCTGAAAAAGCTTAACTAAATTCACTAACAAAAAGTAACTAAGTCAATGCAATTCTTCCGTCATGCAAAATGCTTCTGGATAAGTTAGTAGTAAAACAGCTAATGTTGAAGTAGGGGAGGATCTGAACTAACTGAACCTCCTACGCAAGATGCAATGAATGGTGTATTAGTGTGACTCCTACATGTTAACTGGTTATCAGTATGCTAAGCCACTACTATACTGAGGTCTATGAAAAGGCCTTTTGAGGGGCTCTGGGTCTTTCAGAGGGTAAAGCTGAGGACATAATGTGGGACTAGTGATTGGTTTGGGAAGAGTATGAAAACTTAAAGGAAGTATGGCGAACATTCTAGAATTCTGTTTGGAGTGAAGTGAATGGGACATCTATTTGAAGCTATAAAGCTGGGAGCTAGAGTTTTGGGAAAATCTTTAGTCTATTTCTCACGTAAAAGGTTGTGAAACTAAGTGACAATAAATGCACTTTATCGAGGAGATACTATCATTGAGACCTTTCTCAAGAGATCACGAAGAACTATTATAGTGGTATCATCCTACTTGCCGTGTAAATTTAATACTCATTGCACCTAACATAGCAATTGCTAGACCTTTCTCTTGTCCAAAAGAAGCTCCCAGTTTTGAAGTTGGGTGTGAAACTCGTAATACTGTTAAGTGAAAAAAAAGTTTTCTTTCTTGGTTATAGCAACAGATACGTTAGGCCTTTTATCAAATTTATCAACAACTAAAATCTTTTGCTAATGTGTTGATCCTGTAGTGGTTAATGAACTTCCTGAAGACCCATTTGTTTTGATCACTGTTACCCAAACTCATAATTGCTTGATTAGTTGTATTGTTTGACGAAAGAAGTCCCAACACTTTGTTTGTGACGTTAGTTGTACTTTATTTTTGTTTCCTTTCTTGTTTCACCATTTTATGTGGCCAATAGCTGTATCACTTCACCCCTTTGTGAGGCATCTGATCCTAATTTTGCAGAGGCCCTGTCAAAGAAAGATGATAATGTTAATGCAGTTGTTTGTAAGAAGAGCCTGGGATCATATCTTGCTGCAGCGACTCTTGATGTCTTCTGCATTGTATTTCCAGTCATTTTATGTTTGACTGTAAGTGTTCTCTGTCTGTTCTATAATACCAACAGTACTTGTGATTCATTTTAACAAGTCAAATAAATGGACGAAAAGATCTCTATTATATTAACATCTGAATGAAAAGGAAAGAGAAAGAAGATTCAGTTATAAATTGGTTATTATTTCTAGTCATTTGTTGATGAAGTAGTTGTTTCCTGTGTGCGAGATGATCTCAAGTTTTGGGAACTTGATTTAATACTTGATATTCTTGATCAAATGAGTAACTATTCAATCTCAGATTCTGGCAGATTGGACATATACTAATGCAGTTGGGATGACCTTATTGGTGACATTCTTTATTTTAGCTAGAAGGTAATCCGATGATAGAATTCTACAGGCATTCCATGAAGCTGTTTACATGTATTTCATGTAGCTTATTGTATGTAACGGTATTTCATGTTCAATGCAGATCTGGATTTTCTGTTTCTCAGGAAGAAGGGGTCCGATCTCTTAGGACAAATATATCTGCATACAGGGTTGCTATGGTATGCGGAATAACCATTATTTACATATGCTTTCATCTTATTTTGTTTCCTTTTATTACTGGAGTTACTATTTATGATTTTAGGTATGATTGCTGCAGAATTTTCTGACATGCATATGTATTCTGGCTGTTGACTTCAAGATATTTCCTAGAAGATATGCTAAAACAGAGACGTACGGTACTGGCTTGGTAAACAACTATCTGTATTCTATTTTCATATTTGTGCTTATATCTTGATGTGTGCACTGAAGCGCCGGCTGAGCGATCGGGGACATCCCAATCTGCAGTTGCTCAGTTATAAGGCGAAGCGGAAGTTCTAATGGCCCTTTAACAACATTGTTGGCTAGGATTTAGGTTGTATCAGTTCAAAAATTTCTTAACGCAAAGTTCTCTTTGAGATGTAGTGATTAAGGATTGTGACTGTAAATAATTGTAATATTAAGGATTATCTCTGGAAAGGAAACAAATGTATAAGAGATGATTTGATGGTATGGTTTTCTAGGTAACGGATGGATAGTTCTTAAAATTGCATTTTCTATCCCCTTTTAGGCATTGACATGTTAAATAAATCCTAGGTAGCTTTTTTGCTAGCATATGCTTATTTGCAAGTTGTCATTATGAAAGTTCTTCTCTCTATTTTTCCTTCACTTTTATATCATCCTACTATAGTCAGTTCCATTGTATTGAGCTCAACTTCATTGATTCATCTTTTCGTTTAGGTTTTTCATCCTGGTTCTGTCAACTTACTACTTCTGATGAACCTTTTGCCGAAATTTAAACTGGAGTTAGAATTAGGTACCTTATGCTTACCTTGTGGTTGTATCAGATGGACATTGGAGTAGGTTCGTTTATTGTGGCAAATGCATTGGTCTCACGACAAGCACGTGGAATTGCAAAAACGTAAGTGAGGATTCTCTATTTGAACTTTTATCATGGCCATTGATGAGATTTTACCTCTTGTAGATGACTGGATGATGCTATATAGTTTAACTGACATGTTTCTCTTTAGGGGTCGTTTAGTAGGGTGTATATGAATAGTACTGATTAGGGTGTCTTAGTAATTCTGTGAGTAGTTATGTTGGAATTAAAGATAACATATATTGCATAAATTCTAATAGTAGTATGTTTCTCTTATACTTCAAACCAAACAGCGCGTAAGAATATTCTTGCTATCATTTATATATACTTCTGTAGATACCCTTTTATTTGATTCTTTGGGCTGGTCCATGTATCTCTCGGACCAATTATTAGTCCACATAATGTTGATGAAGAAAGAAATTTTTATCCTGGAATCCATATAGCTACTTATAATTGATTCCCCTGTACTAGGGCTTTCAATCAAAACATACAGTCAGATGATGTTTTTTCAATATGAGAGTCAGAATTCTGTTCCATTACTACTATAATAATAATTGATTCTCTTCTTGATTCATTTGATAAAGGAGTATATTCCTCTGTACTAGGTTTACACAAGTACAGTCAGATCATGTTGCTTGATAAGAACATTTATTTAATTTCTGGTCTGTAATTATCTAATCAATTCTGTTCTTTTATTCATTTGATAAATAAAATTTTGCACTTTCTTAATTGGCACTTACATTTCCAGGAATTTGAGAACTGCAATTTCTTCAACTTGTCCACTCATAGTCCTGGGGTTTGCTCGAATCTTTTTCACTTCAAGTGTTGATTATCAGGTTAATGGAATCTTAATTCTTCTACATTACCAATGTTATTCTTTTTCTTTGGCCTGGGGATGTGGGGGTTGGGGGGACAAAATTTGGACATTTAAATCCAAGAAACATTCACGAGGGGGCACACTTCAGCCCGTGAGAATGATATGTGAGTTGATAACTTGAACGTGCAGTGTATCCACCTCCACCCCATATAATGCATGCCCGAAATAGCGAAGATGATTTTGAGAACGTCTCGTGATAGGCTGTCTTAATCATGAACTTTTTGGCTTATTTTTTTGTTTGTATTTTTGATTATGTCCAATGCATCCACAAGATGAGTGCCATAGAAATGCAGATGCCTAGCTGGATGTGCGACTTACAAGATAAGACAAGATTAAAAATGATCACATTAGAAGAAGCAAGTAGCATATAGAGGATAATATAAGAGAAGGTCGCTTGAGATTGTTTGGTCATATCCTACATCAATCTCCAGATATGTTGCTCTATTGGTGTGAAACTAAGGTAGTATATGATAACATGGGACGAGGTAGGCCTAAAATTACATGGAAGGAAGTTTTATCGAGAGACGTGTAGTTGAAAGCGAAAGATATGGTACATGAAAGTGCAAGTAGCATTTGTAAAAGCTCTATATAGGCAATTAGATGGGAATATATTTAGGTCGCATTTGTCCTTATTGAAACTAAGACGTCTGAATTTGGATACATCTGAATATTAAGATATGCATTTGGATGAGATGTTTGAATTCAATGCACATATGAATATTAAGATATTGTTTAAGATATGAAAACTAAGTAATTAAATTTGCCTTTAAACTTAATAAATATAGAAGTTTATAAAATGTATATCAACAAAATATTTTAAAAGAACTATTGGCGGTTGGTGGTAATGGCTAGCAGTGGGGGTTGTGGGAGCCGATTAGAATAGTGTTGTCTATTGATGTTGTGGATAGTAGCTAGTGGTGATGGTGACTGACAGTATTGGTTGATGGTGGATAATAGTAATAGCTAATGGCAGTTGTAAATAATGACGGTGGTTTGCGATATATAGCGGTGACGATGATGATGATTGTGTGTAGTGATAGGTGGTTGTTGTGGTAATGGTGGTGATGATGTTAAATAGTGGGTAGTGGTGGTGACAACTGATTGTAGTGATTGGCAACAATGGTGGTTGTGGTTGAGGATGGTAGTTGTGGGTGGTGGTGGTAGATAATGCTGGGTGACAATGGTGGTAATCAATAATGGCGAGTGATGGCGACAACAGTGAATGGATGGAATTGGTGAACTACCATCTTTGTAGAAAATTTTAAATTTATACCCTTCGGAAGAGTGGCCCAGTGGTTTGAGCACGTCGCACCGGGCTTGTCTAGTGGGGTTACCTCTCTTATGTGATTTGCATGCTATTGCATAGGAGCGGGGGTTTTACCTTATGCGCACCCCCTCAAGGGTAGCAACTGTGGGTTTCCCTTGTTATAAAAAAAGGAATTTTTAAATATACATCTTTATGATATTAAGTCTTTGTTGCATATCTTAATCATTCAAGTCTATTCAAACCCATTAACAGGTTATAATATAAAAATGATCTTAATGATTAAGATCCAATTAATTAAGATTCATACCTAAAAAAGAAACGGACTTAATGACTGAACTAAGACCTTTTGTGATGACTGTTATAGCTAGTCAGTTGGTACACCTCGACTAATTTATGGGATACCTACTACCTCCTATCAGCATAGGTATCAGGTAACTCTAACTACCCAGGCTGGACAAAAAAGAAGAAACCACCTAAGCGTTTGCCTTCGCCAGGAATTGTACCTTAGATCTCAAGGTTCTCAACTCACTTCAAACCACTTGGGTGCGGCCTAAAAGAATTTAATTGTAGAAACATGGTTAATGAGGAATTATATAGCCGACTGTAACTAATTTCGGACTGAAGCATAGTATAGTTGTATCATTTCTGATTATGGTCAAATTTATCTCAACTTTGAAATTATGCACAGGCAAGTTTATATCTTAATGCAAGCAAGACAACTTGTTGAATAATCTTTTCTGCCACATCATGTGTAACGAGAATTAAACCCCTCCGGTGCTGGGGAAAATGTATAATACTACTTTGATCCAATAAGTTGTTAGAAGTAGGTTTTGGCTTGGATTTACCAAAGGAAGAGTACTTCTAGGCTTTCCACGAATGGGAACTATTGAAGAAGCTCTTTATACTGAATTTGTTTATGAATGGTCCCTTCCTCATTCAATACAGTATGGATAGCATGCTCAATGATTAGTTATAACCCGAATTTGCTTTTAGTTGCATATTAAGTTCTTAAAAGTGACGTGTTACTTTCTTAACTAGTAAACTATGAAATTTGGAGATAAGATTGCCCAATGTTTTACTGGCAAGGTGTGTACTCCCTTTCACCGATTAGTGAAGCCAGGACAATAGTAGTGTCAAAATTAAAATGCACAATTATGTTGCAGGAAAGGAGACCTTTGTGTAACACCTTAGCAAAAAAAAGAAAAGAGAAGGGGAGATCTTTGTGTAATGTCTTCCCATTCCTATTTCTCAAAAGTCAAAATGTTCTTATTTTCCTGTGTTTGACTGCAGCAATCATCGTTAACTTTTCTCAGCATATTGTTGTGTCAAAATGGTAATTTTAGAAGGGTCCTCAACAAGCATCATAGTCGTCTAGCTTTAAACTTCCTTTCTGAGTACTGCATACCAGTGTTATCAAAGGTGCGTTTTAAGCGCGCTTAAGCCCTAAAGTGAGGCTCAAAACGTGTTGATAGCTTTGCCTCGCTTTATGTGCGCTTCAGTATTGTCATCAAGGTTTTAAGGCAAACTTTTCCTTGCCAATGAGCCTCTTATGAAGAAGTGCCACTAAACAATTGATATTTCACGTTATCATAAAAAAGAATCAATTTCTTTGGTCATATATTTGTCATTCACGTTTATAATTATTAGTCTTGGACTAAACATATATATTTGTATTTTTTCTCCCTTTGCGCCTTTTTTCATCAAAGCCCATGCTTTATTTGCGCTTTGCGTTTAAAGCCCCACGGACCTTAGAGCCTTTTTGCGCTTTTTGCTTTTGATAACACTGCTGCATACCTACGGCTATGTGTGTTTCTGTTTGTATGAACAATTAAATGCATCCTATATCTGTACCAGTGTTTACAGATGTTTTTCATGTAGTTTTCCTCAATAGCTACTATGATCCTTTCTTTATCTGCATTTGCTAGGCATTTCTTCAAACTTTGTCATTCTTAATATTGATAGAAGTCATTTCCTTTGTCATAGGTTCACGTTGGTGAATATGGTGTGCACTGGAATTTCTTTTTCACTCTTGCTGGTGTAGCAATTTTGACATCGATAATTAATATTCCACCGAGTTATTGTGGAATTCTGGGGTGGTTTATTCTAGTAGGTATTATTATAATCTTGGCCCATCTCAGAATTTGGTACCTTCTCATATGCTTGGTAAGCCTAGAATTTTGTTTGTCCTTTCAGTATATGAGGTCATCCTGTTGCTTGGGCTAAATGAATATCTCCTTTCAAATGAACGAGGACATGACATCATCAGTCAAAACAAAGAAGGGATTTTTAGCATTTTTGGTAAGGTGAAGTGAAATTAGAGCAGTCTCTCTCTCTCTCTCTCTCTCTCTCTCTCTCTGACACCGTGCATTTGCTTACTGGGTTGTTCAGTTTTATGGTCGTTTTTTGGAAATTCTTTGAAGAAGAGATGGGCTGGTTCTCCGTTTCGTTTTGACTTGGATATGAAGCTTTGCCCTTAATTTTTTCTGGACTTGAAACTAGCTCATATAGGTGGAGTTAAGTAAATGGTTCCAATATATGTACACTTTTTAAAGTTCTGTTTCACAATGCTTGTAAATCAAAATAAACTTTTAGATATAAGTGTCATAATTAGTTGTTAATGCAGTAGTAATCAGATTAAGGGGAGTTCATCATTGAAACTTTATTTTAGCAAGAAGTGGGGGGTTTTATTTAGTTTGTTTGTGGGATATTTCTTTGGTTAGTCTAGTATACACGTGTAAACTGCTTCCTAACATGGGATACAGGGGTTTGCTAATTTGTTTAAATGGAAGAATTATGTGAATAATGCGTGGACTTCGGTGAATGTTTCTGATGTGGGTTGGGAGAACTGCAGAAAAAGTACCTATGTGTAGAAAAAATTGCAAACATTGGATTCCAAATGCTTATCAATCAAAATAAAATATTATGCTAAGGACAAGTTCAGTACGTTCTGAATATAACAGTAATCACATATTCACATCTTGCAATCTGGTCCATGTAATATAGCTTCATTGTAGTAAGAACTGGGGATCCATTGGGTCTGTTCTTTGTTGAATATTACACATGTATCAAGTATTGCCAATAGTGGAATACAAAGGTGTCAGGTAAGTTTGTATATTTTGGGACAAATGAACATCCAGATTAACACACACACACACGCACCAGACTCACTGAAGAAAAATAGTTCTTTTCAAGATGGAAAAAATAAGTTAATGTTGTGCAAGTTTTGAAGTTCTTCCCCAAATTTCTGGAACAAGGAAAGAAAGCTTATTTGTGATACCCTTTTCAATAGGATGTGAAAATTCTTACAATGACTTCTCTTTTCAAGGCAGAACAAAACATGTTAGCTGAAGCATTAATTAGCTATTTTTATTTTCTTACTGATCTTTTCTCAGAAGGTATTTTTGAGTCATCTTAAACCAAATGTGATATTTAATTTCATTGTATGAGCATTGTCGACTTTAGCTGGGTCGATGGTGGTTATCATAATATATTCAGTACTTCTTATCTCAATCATCTTACATTTTTATTTTATGATTGGTTATTTTGGTTTAGCAAATTATTTCTTTTGATATCAGGTTATTGGGGGTTGTACCTTGTTTGTGTCCAACTAGGCAACTATCTTTTCTTTGGAAAACCTGGAGATGCTGTGTTGAGGACAAACGATTGGGCAAGGATTAGAGTCTGGATTATCTGTCTTCTATTATGGTCTGATTTCCGGCTATGGAGTATTTTGTTGTCCACTTCCTGAATTTTTGCTTCTTGCTATTTAAATGCTGATATTTCTAAGCTTGTTGCTTCCTCTTCACGTTGCAGGTTGTTGACCATTTTGCTAGATAGGCATGTTGAGAGGGTTTCTCGCAGAATGGTATAGTGTATTACTCTGGGAGTTTTCCTCTTTTAATTTTAATAGCAAATATCTTAGTTTTCTGTCTAGTTTATGTGACTAATAATCTCTTTTAACAGTGCAACCTGGCTTATGTTACTGTAGTATTGGCTATGAACCTTCAGGTAAGATTCATAGAGATTGCTCTGTTCCAAATGGTTCTGGAATTCCTCTTCTGCATTGTGTTCAAGAATATTCTGAGCTGTTTTCGTGCACTCTTCCTTCAAGTCTGTTTCTTTAATACCACTAAGACCATAATTCACTCTTTTATTCTATCTACTTATACGCTGATTAAAGTTCTTTTGTCATGGTTAGAATGTGGAATTGTCTATTCCCTGTGGCTCCTTTTGTTTGCTGGACTGTGGTAGCTACTCATTCCATCTATCCATGATTCTTCTTACCAACAGTTCTACACTTGTAAATGGAGTTTGCGCGTGCAGACATACATGTTAGTCTTATCGGATGGATGTACTTTTGTGTCTTTAAGTACATGGGTTTTCTGATGTCAGCTCTCATCAGTTATTTCAAGACTGAGTGCAAAGGCAGAAAAACTTAGATCAAGTGTATTAAGAATGATTTTGGACAAGATTTGAAGTGCCATGGTGAGGTTAAGTGATGGCTAACCATGCTATTCAATGTTATATTAAGGAGTGAAAGATAATAAATGAGTGGAAAAGGGTACCTTGGCCAATATACAAGAACAAAGGAGATAAAGATGTTCAAACTATTATTGTATGAAACTTATATAAAATATATATGTATTTTAAGCTAAACTTATATAATATAACATTCAAAGAGTGATGAGGATAGAGTAGGGACATTAAGTAAGGCTAAGTGGGTTCATGACTGGTAGTCTTGTAACAGCGGAGTGTTTTTGTTGAGATTTGTAGAAATTCTTACAGAGAGAAGGAAATCTACATGATATTCAGTGAACTAAAGAAAGCATATAGTAGTGCCAGTAAAGTAGTTCGAAAATAAAGAATCCATATCAAATATAAATACGATAAAGGATAGTTCAAAGGAGCTGTTACAAGTGTGAGAACAGTGGGTAGTGATACAAAGAGATTTTCATAGAATCCAGTGCCTAAGAATGGTTGCGGGAGCAACAATGTTATATTTAAGTGAATGTACCGTCTCAATAATGAAATATATCCAGAAGATGAATGTTTAGAAATGCACAAACTAATATGGATATCCAGTTGAACAAAATTGGACAAATCTTGAAACAATTGCATCAGATTGGACATAAAGGATAAAATGAGAAAAAATATCACTGAAGATGGTTTGACCATGTTGAATTGTTTTGTATGATTATTGAAGGTGCTTAAAGAGGATAATGTAGATATAGAATCAAATAGAAGGAGTCTATCTGAAAAAACCTGTGATTTATTGGAACCAAGGCGGATTTAACTAATAATAGAAGATAATGGAAGCAAAGGAACCACATGGACTAAGACTGGCAAACAGACAGGACCGGGTCAACAGGACCGGTTTTATCGGTAACCGGACCGGTACCGGTTTTTTCTTACCGGATTTTCTTACCGGTACCGGATTTTACCGGACCAGTTTTACCGGAAAAGTGTCCCTGTTCCGCCCGGTCCGTTAGTAACCGGTTTGGAACCGGGTTGGACCGGTTTGGAACCGGGTCTTACCGGTTTTTCCATTTTTTTTTTAATTATTTTAATTATTATATAATATTATATATTTATATTAAAAATTCAATTGAAAACTTTAAAGTTTATAACTTTATATAAGTTTGAAATTAAATTTATATTTTAAAGTTTATATTGAATTTAAAGTTTCAAATTGAATTTAAAGTTTTATATTGAATTTAAAGTTTTTTAAACTTTATATTGAATTTAAAGTTTGAAATTACATTTAAACTTTAAAGTTTATATTGAATTTAAAGTTTTAATATAAACTTTTATTAAAATNATTAAATTTATATTTTAAAGTTTATATTAAAAAAAGTTTCATTAACACAAGTATAATCATTAGTATTAACTAAATATCTAGGTGGCAAATTTTTAGAACAAGAACTATTTATTCCTCCCTTTTTATTTTTTAATTCCGACATTGGTCTTTTACCACTATTTCTTTCCGAATTCATGTTAAAATTTAAAACAATTAAATATTAAGAGAAAAACAAGCAAAATAATATAATAAAAGAGATAAAACAACTAAATTAATAAACAAATAACAATTAAAGTTAATAGTTGGAACGAATGTACCAAACGTCTACGTAAATGTAGACGTATAACGAAAGCCGGATTTGATAGATGCCGATTGTAGCTTCCGAAATTCAAACTTCAACTCAATATCACAATATAATAATTAATAATTTATGAGAGATTTATAATTGAGAGTTTGAGACTTTGAGAGATTGTATAAGAATGTATAAGTATTGAATTTGTGATTTAAAATTGAAAAAAATGGTATATTTATAGTGTAAATGGGTTAGAAGGGGGTGGGGGGTCATATTTGACCGTTTTGGGCCCCAGCCCAACGGCTAGAAGGGCCCAACGGTAATAAAACGGTAATATTAAAAATATATAAAAAAAAAAATAAAAAATCCGGCTAAACCGGTCCTTACCGGATTGGACCGGACCGGAACCGGTTCTTACCGAACCGGTTCAACCGGATAAAAAACCAGGAACCGGTCCGGTACCCGGTCCTGTATACTAAAAGACCGGTTCCTTACCGGTTCAACCGGTACCGGACGGACCGGTACGGGAACCGGATTGGAACCGGACCGGACCGGCCAAAAACCGGTCCGTTTGCCAGCCTTAACATGGACAATGCCAGCTAGTTCAAATGAAGGTTTAGTTGTTGTTTTTACTGTTACATTAAATCTAGTGCTTGGCAGGAATACTTTTATTTCAGTAGAAACTCGCATGTCAGTATTTTGCTGTCGTATTTTCTTGCTACGATGCTTCAAATTCTTTTCTTGTCTGTAGATCCAAGGGCCTATTGGAAACAACCTCTCTACCCTACAGGGGTAGGGTCATTCTCCTACCCTCTCCAGACCCCACTAGTAGGGATTACAGTGGGTGTATTGTTGTTGTTTGTAGAAACTTGTATGTCAATGTGGGAATAAGTGTAGGACTTGGAGAACTTTTAGAGAATTGCCAGTATTGAAATGAAATGGATACAACTAGAGAGGAATAGATTTAGTCATATATTGACCCCAAATAGTTTGGAATTGAAAGATACTTGATTGATTGATCATTTACCACTCATTTCAGAGCTTGATAAGTCCAATCTTTCAATGGAGACACAAGAAGTAATAAGAGATAAAGATGGAGAAACAAAAGTAGATTTGAGTTCCCAGAAATTAATGGCATTTAGCTCAAGGAGTTTCGTTACTATTTACTAAATAGCATGAATCAACCTGCAACTTGAAAGTGAAATTTTTAATTTTTAATTTCTCCAAGTTAATTAGTTTGGGGTCATTCAGACATCTTAGTGATAGGACGTCTTTTGAGTGATACCACAGAGAATGGATGTCATTGGGCTAAGGAATAAAGGTTGGTTGGTAACTAACTACTTGACTTCTGGAAAAGTTTATCCTTTTCTTTTTCTTTTTTTGTGGTTGTTTGACCAAATTTCTGGGTGAAGTAGGATGCTCATAATATTTCTTCTGATTCAACTTATTATACATTTACACAAGCTGAGTATTGCTTATTCAAAATGTTGGTTACACATTCCAAAAAGTTTGGTCAAGGATAGATTCATTTCACTCTTGGTAGGGGGGACAATCAGACTTCTGGATAGAGGAAGCCTTAACTAACTAGCCATTATTCCTGTTTTTTGGGGAAGAGTTTTGGTATTACTTGTGAATTTCTCTGGAATGTAATGCTGCTTAGTTTCATACAGAAATCTGCTGGCGTGATCCATATAATGTTGCATTTCTTTAATTTTTTTAATTTAGGCATATGATTCAACGTTTTCCCTTCTCAGGTTTTTGCAGTTTTAACTCTAGCTGATTATGTACCTGGATATAAAGTTGCTGCATTGATAGAATATTTCGACCGGAATCTACTGGGCTCTTTTCTTCTGGTGAGGAAAAAATTGTTGGTGACATCATCATTCTATAAGAGTTTATGTTCAACCTCTGATCTCTGAATGATTAGTCATAAAAATTGTTGTGCGATCATGCAGGCTAACGTGCTAACTGGAATGGTTAATCTTTCCATGGATACCCTCTCTGTCTCACCATTCGGAGCCCTTGCTATCTTGTTTGGATATGCATACATTTTATCTATTGCTGCAGCAGTTGCACATAATTATGGTATTCGATTGAAGTTTTGGTAGTGGAGCTGTTCTAGAGTGTACTCTAATTTAAATTCATTCTTTAACCCATCCTCCATCATATGACTATTCTTAATGTTATTCCTGTAATAGATCCTGTGTCTAGAATAGATTCTGTAATCAAGGCATTGACTGATCAATCGTATATTTTACCTTATCCTGGTCTATTCAACTATCCTACAGATTACTCTATTTCTGTTGATTAGAAATGCACTGTGAGAACTGTGTGAGAGAAATGACCATGGTGTACCCACATGATCATGTGATCGCGGCCTAAATCATATGCTGTTGCTGTGCGGTGACAACCAAAAGGGTATATGTGACAGGAACCAGCACAGAGAGTGAGACCTCAATCCCTCTTTTGCTTTCTCTGTGCATGCACTGTGTAGGATTGCCCATGGCTAAAAAAGAAAGCCAAACTCAAGCCCCATTTAGGAAATGGTATTTATGGGTCCCTCAAGAAAATAGGGGGGGTCCAAAGAAAGAAAGTTGGAATACTATTGTTATTTATAATAATAGATGTAGAGTTTTAGTTTTTGAATGCAGATGATTGCTGAAATGTACTAGTTTAGAAGAGAAAGCTTTGGTTGGTCACATGGATTTTGGATACCTTATACAGAGAAGGCCTGACAGCTTAATTGGACCATGGTCCAAACGTCCATTCATCCGTCCTCTTCTCCAGATAAGGTGACATTTCCTGTGCTTCTACTTTCACATGGTCCTTATCTGCAGTTTTTACCTATTCCTCTTTCCCTCTCTCTTCCTGTCTATTTTTTGAGTCACTCCTATTGTTTTGCCCTTACCTTTTATTACTGTGCTGTGGACCTTTGGTCACTATGTACAATACAAGAACAAGGTAGTACCCAGTGACAATATGGCATACTAAGCATTACAAAGTGTCGTTTTAGTTTTCATTAACAAAGTGGCATTCGGACCAGCTTGTATGCATCTTGACTAAGCCTTTGTACTATGCTATAGTCCACAAAGAGTAGTAGGTGCTTGATAAAGAAGTACTGGAGCTATGAAGTTGAAAATTATTTTTCTTTCACATATATTAGAACTAGCTAGATTTTGTTGCTGAATTAATTGGAATAGTTATTTTCTCTAACTAAACTCACAGTTATTCAGATTATATAAAACATTTGCTAAGAGCAAAATTTGTTTTGGTACAAAGGTGTCAATCCAATACTGAATTTCATGTTCTGATGATGTGAGTGGACAGCAGGCTTTAAAAGGACTCTAATTAGCAGTGCTCATTTGAGGAAGTTTTTGTTCTGGTTTTTTTTTTCTTTTACCTTTTCAGGGGGAAGATTTTTATTATATTATTATTGAAAGTTGTGAGCAAGCTATTAATAATAGTATGTTTTTATAATTAGATTATTTGCAAAAGTATTTTTAATGCTGTACTTTTAAAAAAGATTTTTTTTGTGAGAAGCCGTATGTGTTTGACCACAAAAATTAAAAAAAAAAACACTTTTAACAACCATTATTGTTTAATCAAGTTTTTAAAAAGTACTTCTAAAGTGTATTTCCTCAAAAGTATTTTTAGGAAAAACGCTACATTTTTTACCTTTTGGAAACACTTATTTTCTTTCAAAAGTTCGGCAAGTAACTACACTTTTTTTAAAAATAAGCGCTTATGACCTTTCAAAAATTTAGCCTAATAGTTTATAAGTTGTACCATTTCTCAAAGGGATAGAGTAGCGATGGAATGTCATATTGTATTACACCCCTTGCTTAATTTATGTCGTATGAAATTTAAGAAATATCTAATTAGGAAAGATTTTTGAAATTTATAGTCTAAAAAATAATTTAGTTATATGGCTATAAAACAGAAAATTTTGAAGTTGAGTTATTTTGAAATAATAAAACCTATCACATTATTTGTGACAGAGTGCATTTTAAATCTTTTGCACCCAAAAAAAAAAAGTGGGAACTGGTTGGATACCTAATGAACAGTGAGAAAAGTAGAGTAGGACAAGAGGAAATGACAAGGTTGATGTCAAAGTATGATTCAAGTATCATGGAGGACCCAAGTAAGCATTGTACCTTTTAAACAAAGTTCCAAATATTTTATTGATAATCATTTCAAAATCTTTAGTCAAAAAATGAACTCCCATACTTAATGAGTTGATTAACGTAGAGTCATAATATAACAAATGCATGCATCATGTATTCTATTAATGTAGTAAGGCTTTTCATAGGGCAGCTTTTGCCTCTTAACTTTTTGCTAAAATTGGTAAAATTTCGTCTCTTTTCAGTATAGAATACATGCTATAATATGCAAAATTTTTTACAACCTACTGTAAATTAGAATGGTACATTAGAATAGGAATGGAATAAGAAAATGTATTCATTTAATTTTTTTTTAATGAGAATGGAAATTCGCAGCTGTTATTCTTTGGGTGTGCACTGGATTTTTACCACTCCTATGCAATAGCTTGTAAACCATATAAGAGAGGTAACCTGTACTTGGTGTGAAAAGCTCAACCTAGAAGGCCCTTGTTTTCGCTGGCAAGGGATTTCGAACATGAGACCTCCAATCTAGTCTCAAGTTTAAATCACTGGACCACCCCGAAAGGTAAGAACGTGTATTAATATTTGATACATAGTTGATTTTTTATTTCTTTTTTATGGTGGGTGGGGTTGGGGGGTTCCATTTGGTGTAAGATACTAGTAAATCCATATTCGCACATTAGGGTTTATTTTAGGGAAATATACTTTTAATTAAAAAAATCAGTATTAAGAATTTAAATTCGATGAATCTGATTAAGGATGGAGTCATAGAGGGATCTCAATCATTCAACATAGGTTCATCTCCGTCCTAGACATGTCGATTTTGATTTCATTGACTTCACTCTTACTAAAGACGATTTTTTTATTATTCATGGGTTTACCTCTACCCATAGGATGCACAACTAGTTGTACAATAAAACTTGTTACTTGCTAGTGTATTTAGGCTGTAAACAAAATAGAGGTATGAAGGCAAAACACAAGTTAAATAGTGAATCTAATCGTGATCTTTTTTGAAAAAAAAAAAAGATAACTAACTTTTTTTCTTCAAAATGTGAAAATAAGCTTAGACTTATTATAGTTAAGAACTCGTGAAAAATAACAAGCATAATGATAATATAGATATTTTATATTATCTGTATGGATATTGAATTTTAGTGGATAATACTTATATTTAAATAAAGAGTAGGTGTCAATACGTGAATGAACCTTCATGTCTGTGCCTGAGATAGGAAGTAGTTTTGTTTTTTTGTTCAGATAATAATGTACTACGCCGTTATATTTTTAATAAAATAAATAAATAAATTATGGTTCCCAGAGTACTGATTCATGCAATATCTATCCTGTTCTTTTGTTGACTATTTCCTCTGAATCACAAACTCATGGGTTCATCTGTGACATGCAAATATTATTATCATCATTATAATTATATTATTTTGTTTTCTAGTTTGGTGGAATTCGTACAACCTCCTTATAGTTTATGTAATTGTATTACACACCTTAATTTTGTAAAAAAATCTACTATATGATATATGTTTGGGTCTTCTGTAAATATCATAAATTGTTGAAATAATATTCTGACTAAGACAAAAAAAAATTCACTCTCTTTTAAGAGCGTACTCTTGATATGTTCCTTTCACAATATAATAATCTAACAATATCGTATAACATGAATAATACATGTTTGAGTTACTTAATTAACAATGAAATTAAGGCACTTTGAACTAAAAATGTAACATATGATAGATATTTTAATAAAATATTTTCAGAGACAAAACGAGCCCTTTTCCCCAAATGATAATTTGGAAAGAAGATAGTGAAAAGCTATTGGCTCATCAACTTGTAAAAGTTGTTGTTGGTGATGTTAATTTACGAGAAGTATCTTCGTTTTCTAGTAGTAATAATATTTTTAGCTTAAACCTACAACTATTTCTATGAAGTTCTTTTCAGTCCCTATAAACTGACATTAGAGACACCTTTTTAACCCCCCCACCCCCCCAAGGTTTGTGGTTGACCCTTACTTTTCACGTAGGTTAAGTTGGAAGATGTGAATGACATTTCTCACTGAAACCATCACAAAAGATATATGTTTAAGGGAGAATCAACATTTTTAAATATTGAAAAATAATATTTTCTCCGCCTCAATTTATATATAAGTTAGGGTGATCAATTCGTACGAAGTTTAAGATAGAAAGAAAGACTTTTAAAATTTATGATTTAAAATAAGTATAGATGACATTTTAAAAATTTAAATTGTTGCTAAATATAGAAATGTTTGTAATTCTTTTTGGAACTGACTAAAAAGAAAAATGAGTCATATAAATTGAAACACTGGGATTAGTATATTTCATAATAATGTAAAAATAGGTGAAAGTGCAAAATTATCTTATAATTTTTTTTCAAATTGAATAAATAAAAATTGACATTTTTTAGTCCTAATTAAAAACAACAAGAATCACATCTACTAAGAAATTAACAAATGCAATACATGATTAAAATCAATAAAATGTCCGAATTGAACATTATTAAAAAAAAAAAGAGTAAATGGATATAATTAAAAATATATATTAATTTTTATCTTAAACTTTTAAGAAATCATTTATTTTCAGTTATGCTAAATGGAACACTAGGAAGACATTCATTTGATAGAATAGACAAGTATAAATAGACGTGAAAAATACATTTTGTAATAAGATTAAAGACATGATAGCCACAAGAAAAAAGGTATAGAAAGCAAAAAAAAATATACATGTATTTATCTAGGGAATTGAGTTTTATAGTGGGTAGAAAAAAAAAATTCCCAATTTTCAAAGGAAAAATGAAAAAAAAAAAGAAGATATAAAGTAAGAACGTGAAGGGTAGCTTTTGCACAGCTTGTTATATTGTTTTTATGCATATCTCAATCTATATCTTGGGTCCCTTCTACACTTGGGACCCCCACCCCCCTCTGGCAGTATGTTTTGACATTTTGTATAAATAAATTGAGAACCAAAGCATTACAACCATTATATGACTTAACATTATGTGTGTATAAATTAAAATGTAGACATATTTTTTTTGTTTGTGTGTGAGAAGGAGAAGCAATAATTAACAAGAAAAGATAGGGAAAACGAAAGATCTGGTCTGCTTGGGTTAAAATTCTTATAGTCGTAGAGATTCTATTAGTAAAATTTGAGTCGGTAAGATTTGTAGGGCATTTGGCCAATAATCTTGTGGGAGCATTTAGATGTGTCATGTGTGGATCATAGTAAATATTTCGTGATGGTGGTCAACAGTATATAGTGATGACTGTCTGACTGATGATGGTGATTGTAGATAATGATCAGTGATTGTTGTTGTAATGATAACTGGTGATGATGATTTTGGATAATGGCTAATAATAAAGACAGTTGATTAGTGTAGCAACAGTATGAACGAAAATGATGATAGAGAAAAATGATAGGCGGCGGTAACATTGGTTTTCAAATGGTGGGTGATGATTGTAGTATGAATAGATGGAATCGGTGAATTTTTATTTTTATTAAAAAAATTTAATTAAGTATTTTAATGATAAATTTATTGCAAATTTTTAATCTTTGAGACTATTAAGATGTTGTATTTTGTAGCATAAACAAAATACAATTAATGATTTAAATTTACAAGTAGAAATAACCGACTTAATGACTCTGATATAAATAAGAGAATTATGTTTAAGATTTTATCAAGTGCAAATAAATAAAGTTATGACTGATATTAAAGTTAAAAATATTAACTTTTCAATCTTAATGCTATTAAACTAAATGTGTGTTTGTTATAAGATTATAATATATTAAAAATATTATATAAGCTACATGATTTTAAAACCTGTTATATAACATCCCAAGAGTAACATATGTTTAAACTTATTAAAAAGGAAAATGTAAAAACTAATGGACAAAATATTATCCAAATTTCAACTTAAAATATTCTATTTTCCTTACATTTACAACAAATATTATCCAAATGCCTACTCACATTATTTATTAATATATGTATTACTAATGACATTGTTCTGCGGTACAAAGATACTACTAAGATTCAGGGGAAAAGATTAAATATTAGAATATTTACCAAGGAACAAGATAATATAAAACCTTTTTTTCTAAATTAAAAGATGCACGTTTGCATTCCTTCCGTTTTATTATGTACTATAAATCTTGGGTTTGTATAATTTTAATAATTATTTTTAAAAAAATGATCTCCTATAACCCTCTTTTAAAATAAACAATTGAAATGAACGATATAATGCATGAGAGTGAAGCATATCAAATGAGCTATTCTATATGAAAAAGTGAGTGGAAAAAAATAGAAAGACAAAAATAACATAATATCGCTAGTAAATTTTATTAAGATTTATAAATTACGGTCTGTTTAAATAGCAATATTCGAATATATAATCATATTAAATACTTTACCTTCAATTTGGGAAAAGCTAGTGATTGTGTTTTCAAGCGTCCATTATGTAAATATTTTAATTATTTAAAATGTTTATATCATTTTTTAATTACACACATTAATTTTAATAAGTTGTAAAACCTCAAACACCTTCTAATTGAAATTGATGTATAAAATTAAAAAAAGATGCTAAAATTAATATTATTAATACAGATTAACAAATAATATGTCATAATACATCAATAATAGCGTATGATCGCGCTTAATGACTTGGCAAATATTTGAGATATTTCATTAGTTACCATGTATTGCCTATTGAAGAGAAGTTTTAATTTGTATTAACTAATAACATTTTTTTTTTATATAAAAGGCATTTATTATTTAATCCATAATTTTTCTTAATTTAAGGTATCCTTCAAAGTTTCTTTTTAAATTGGACTAAAAGTTCAAGATCGCATCTTACAACTTATAAAGGTTATCGATATGCTATTTTAGCAAATCACCCATTATAATTTTTTGTTAGTAGCTGCAATTTACTAGTCAAAATAATTTGAATTCGCGCTAACTACGTTCACTAAAGACATAATTTATTTTATCAAAAAATTCTTTATTCCCCTGAGCTCTGATTAAGGACTATGATTATAATTTTTTGTTCGTAGCGAAAATTTACTAGTCTAAATAATTTGAATTCACGCTAACTAGGCCCACCTAAAGACATAATTTATTTTATCAAAAATTTCTTTATTCTCTTATTCTGAAATTCGAAAGCTTTGATTAAGGACGAGGACCCCTCAATTACTAGCTATAATATGTCTTTGTCTTACCCATACTACTTCAGGAACTCAGTGGTTATCACTATAAAATACTAATTGAAGTCTTATAATGCTCCATACAAATAGATATAGAGTAAGTAAAACAAGTCAAATGTTCATTGGGGTTCTCAAAACAAAACAAAACACACATACAAAACCCTCTTACAAAGCAAAATCCAAGACCCTCCTACTTATCTAAAAAATCACAAACAAAAAAAATAATATTCCAAATGGCTTTAGAAGCACTTTCTACCAATGAACTCCTCAACTTCATTATCTATGATACAATCTCTACCACCACCACCACCAATAGCAACAACAATCTTGATGAAAATGCCTTATTTTTTGACAATCATGAAGAAAATAATGCCTTTTTATTAAAACCTCAAGATTTTTGTACTACTACTACTCCCTTAGAGCAACAATATTCCACCGCCGCCTCGGTGCCGCGACCAGAGTCTTCTAGAGAGAAGAATAATTTGTCGGTCGCGGCACAATCAGGAGGCGGCGGTGGAGGGAGAAAGAAAAGGAGAAGAAGACCTAAAATTTGTAAAAATAAAGAGGAAGCTGAAAATCAAAGAATGACTCACATTGCTGTTGAGAGAAATAGAAGGAAACAAATGAATGAACATCTTTCTGTTTTACGTTCACTCATGCCTGAATCTTATGTTCAAAGGGTATGTACACTAATTAATTTAATTACTCTTTTTTTTAGTTTTAATTTACGTAAAAAATTTCAACATTTATATACTATATACTATAAGGTACTAATTCTTTTTTTTTTCTCTATAATTTATGCATGATGGTAAATGCTTTTAGTAACGGCGAAGTTAGAAACTTAACATATTAGTAAGTATAAAATTTTAAATTTTCATCATTAATATGAAAGTTTAGATAGTTAATCGACTAAACCTATGTATACAGTTTTGAATTTTACAAATTAGCAGGATAAAGTTTTTTTGGTTTTTGCCCTATTATTCATTTACTCTCGAATTATGAGCCCTAGAGCATATGAACAACTTTCGGACTTGGTCCCTCTACTAAAATTTACACAAATAAGTTCATAAAAAAAAGTTTGTTTTTTCTATATTTTTTCTTTGTGGGGTTTGATGTTTTTTTTTTCTTTTAAGTGTTATATGTAGCTTTTATTTCCATTTAGGTACAAACAGGAAAAAGCATTGTCAAGGATTCGAGGAAAAAGAGGTTGAAAATAATTGAATAACAGAAAATAACGCTTTGCATTCAATTTTTCTAAATGACCCTACGTACATTTGTCAATTAATAACTTGAAAATCAATCATTTTGTGAATTTATTGTATGTAGTAGTAGTAGTACTGTGTAAGTTGGCATTTGATAAAGAATATTCATTGTAAGAATGTCTTATAGAACATTAATTAAGTTTTTTTTCTTGATAAAGACACTTATAATTAGAACTGAGACGTAATTATTATTATGATTATGTCGTTTATTCAGGGTGACCAAGCTTCAATCGTTGGTGGTGCAATTGAATTCGTAAAGGAATTAGAACACATTCTACAATCTCTCGAAGCACAAAAATTCGCATTATTACAGCAACAAGAAGGCGGTACTAGTAATAATACTGGTGATGATTGTGATGGTGGAAAGATAAAAGTTTCGAACGCGGATTATGTTGGGACCCCATTTGCTCAATTTTTCTCGTATCCACAATATACATGTTGTGAATTACCAAATAAATATACATCAAAGAGCAAGGCAGCTATAGCTGATATTGAAGTAACTTTAATTGAAACACATGCAAATGTTAGAATATTATCAAGAAGAAGATTTCGTCAGCTATCAAAATTGGTCGCTGCGTTTCAGTCATTGTACATTTCTGTCCTTCACCTCAATGTCACCACTTTAGATCCATTGGTTCTTTATTCAATAAGTGTTAAGGTACGATTTTCATTTCATTTTTTTCTGAAAATTATTATTTTTATAAATTTTTTTTTTTGAAAGAAAATGACTAGAGATTGCAAGAATCTATATAGCACAGGTACTTTTCATTACATGAAAATATGAGCCATTTTTTATTTAAAAAAAAAAAGTTGTTGGGGGTATTTTGGGAATTTAAAAAAGGTCTACTACTTTTTACTAATTTCAGAAGGCAATGATGGGTCAGAAAGGGTGTTTCTTTACAATTCTTGTATGGCGTTTCTTAGTAAAGTCATACTTGTCTTTTTGTACTTGTGATTACGAATTATTTCAAAAAAAAAAAATTAATTTTTTTTTAGTAGTTGT
This sequence comes from Solanum pennellii, assembly GCF_001406875.1. Taxonomy (NCBI): domain Eukaryota; kingdom Viridiplantae; phylum Streptophyta; class Magnoliopsida; order Solanales; family Solanaceae; genus Solanum; species Solanum pennellii. The sequence continues at coordinate 65,109,441 of NC_028644.1, forward strand.
GTCAAATTGTTCAATTGATACATTTTCTTATTTTGCTGTACCAAACAAATAAAATAAATTTGATATGAATGGTGATAAAATTTAAATACTGAATCTTTTCTTTTTCTGATATCATATTAGATTGTGTTATAATTAAGAATAATAAAACTCAAAACATAGAATTTTTGCTTTTTCTAATATCACGTTAGAATTGTTTAATAATAGATAGAAGATAAAACTCGAATACGGTCGTATCATTTAGAAATTCTGAACATAGGATCTTTGCTTCTTTTTATGTCAATGTTAAATCGCGTTCGACAATGAATAACGATAAAACTCAGATACAAGATCTCTGATATCAAATTAGAAATTCAAACACATCATTTTTGCTTTTCCTAATATCATGTTAGAATTATGTGATACTGTATGACAATAAAAGTTGAACACGTGATCTTTACTCTCTCTGATATCATATTAAATCGCGTGAGACGAAGTCTTTTATTATAATCTTCTCTCTTTTTTTTGTCCAAAAAAATGGCAGGTGGAAGAAGGTTGCCAACTAAATTCAGCAGATGACATAGCAGGTGCAGTCCACCACATGCTAAGAATAATTGAGGAGGAAGCAGCTACACTTTAATTTCTTGCTAAGCCTAGGGAACACATCCCCCCCTATTATCTTTATTTATCATGTTTTTTTTTTAAAATTTTTCTTAGTTTAAATCCAGTAGACAAAACAAAAAAAAAAAAAGGACTTTGTTCAATGTTCATATTAATTAGTACTAGTAGAGTTCTTTCTTGTCGTCCTTGTACGTACGTACAACATGAGCTGTGATATTTTTTGTTTATAAATGTGTGACTTATTTGAGTACAATTAATTATTACAGTTTTTAGTACTACTCTTTTCTATAGTTACTCACATATAATTGTCGGGTTTTTTTGTAACACTAAATAGTGTAATAGAGTACGTTTGATATATAACATATTAAATTATACTGTTAATAATAATAATGATATCTTTTGTATGACTGTATTTATAAGTTAAATTCATAAATAATATGAAAAAGTTAGACAGGATGACCATGTAATGAGAAATAGTTGAGTATTTTTCATAATTGAGGAAAAATACCTTAAGTTAAAATATGGATCAACGATCCACCATAAAAAATTAAGGTTTTGACAAGTGAAATTCTAACATAATATGCTAGTGATCAAAAAAAATTATCGAGTTATTAATGTAATTTAAATTTGAAGATTTTTTTTTCATGATATTTGAATTTATGAAGGATTTTTCATGGAATTTAAAAAGATATTTGGCTTAAGTCATCTACGGTCCTCTAAAGTTGTCCGCATAATTCACTCAGACACCTCAACTATGGCTTGTACCTATTGAACACCTAAATTATTCAAAACACGATCTATTAAGCATAAAATGCTGATATGGCAAAATAAGTGCATATCACTGCATGGAAGCGCGTGAACAAGTTTAAATTTTTATTTTTTATTAATAATAATTTTCTGCCTTTTTTTTCTTCTTATAATGACACTTGGCATTGCATTAATCAAAATAACTAAAAAAAGTATTTTGCATTATAATATCGAAAAAGAAAACAAATCCCCCCACCCCCTTCCCTGTAAGCTATATCGACAGTTGTCTTCTTCTTTACCCATTTTCATTGTTGTAAACTCTGTGTTGATTTTTTATTTTTTATTTTTTTTGCTCTTCATAAAAAAAAATTGAATCTTCTCAGTGTAAAATCGAACTTGCAAGAATGAAAAAAATAATCGGACATCAGAGTTTTAAAGGCAACTCCCGTTCATTTCTATTTCCGACTTCGATCAACAAACATCAACACATTAAGTTGTAACATAATATCAGAAAATTTGATATAATTCTTTAAAATCCTCACGATTTCTCTTGGTAATTAATTTTAAAATAATTTATCAAAGTTAATTTATTTTTCACAAAAATTGCAATATTCACTCCATTAATTTATAATAATGGGTAACAACTAATGAAGAAGAAGAAGAAAGTACATATAACTAAATGGTTGGGGAGTGATTTGTTTCTTTCCTTCTTTTTCATTGTCGCAGGAGGTATCCATCGACATTAAGGGATGAAGAAGAAAGATGGGTAGTTCCGGTGGGGGAGGAATGCATTTTTCTTTTCTTTTTTAATCATTTTTTTAAAAAAATTAAAGATTGGAATTAACAAAAATGAAAATTCAATAAATTGGGTCCATGTGACACGTGTTGGAGTATTATTTGTTATTTTTCAAGACAATGTGCGTGAACTACACACACAATATTTTAAAAGCTTTATTATCATTTTGTGTTCAATAAGTACATATCCATTAATATTAGAGTGTTCAATAGGTACAAGTCATAGTTGAGGTGTCTAAGTGAATTATACGGACAACTTTAGGGGGCCGTAGATGATTCAAGCCAAAATATTTTGTATGACATATATAGTTAAATAGGTACATGCAATAAAATAATATGAAATTTTTTTTTTTTTGAACTCCATGTTTGAAGGATTTATCCCAACTAGAGTTTGAACCGTGCATATAATAGTACCTATAAACATTTCAAGTTACACTGAAATTTTTAAATGTTTTTTTGCTTTAATCAGAGGTATGTGTGATCATCTAATTGATATTTTTCGTATCAAAAAGTGATTAAAGTGTAATTAATTTAGTACTAACGTTTTTTTTTTTTAGTAGAGGGAACCAAATTAATAAATATGCTTTTTTTTTAATAATGACTTTTGTCGTTGATGATTAAGACATATCCACCTTATTACTTCATGCATGGTCTATGGATTCCCTTCAATTTAGGGCAAGTCTAAATTTGTCATTTAATGAAGGTACATTTTTATTCTATTCTTCAGAAATTCGACCCTCTCTCAATTTACACCATTCAATCTTAATCTAAACTTTGCTCCACATGCAAATATTTGTCAACTATATTGTATGCTCTCTCTTATTTATTTATTTTTGGAGATCATTTTTGTTTATGAGCAAATTATTGTGTATTAAAGTACTACATGATGTTTAGATTAATCTTCGGTGGAGTGGAGTCAGAATATTGAGTTTATGAATTTAGATTTTTGTTAGTTTAAAAACAAGTATAAAAGTTTCATCAAATTATCGAGTTTAGTTGAATGTAACTCCATTTCTGTGTCGTTCTACGTTACTTACAAAATTTTCACAAAAGTAAAAAATTGTATGAAATGACATTTCAAACCATGTATTAAACTCAAGCACATGTTGACGAGAGGGGATTTTGCTCAAATTGGTAAACACAACCTTCATATTGAATTGAATATGAATTCGAGTCATCAAATAAGAAAAAAATATGAATTTTTACGGAGAAATAAAAAAAAAGACATTTAGCTAGCACACTAGAAAGGAAATGAGTTCATGCATGTAAAGTGCTAACTAGTATGCCCATGAGTTAAGTTACATTATATTCTATATTAATTATCATAATTTCACTTTTAACCGACGAGTAGAGACGAATTTCAAATTTTAAATTTATTGTTTCTGTATTATAAACTAAAACCTTTTTTAACTTATTAGGTTTTGAATTGCGTTTTTTCGTAATAAGTAAATTCCTTTAACATAATTATCAAGTTTGGGACAAAGTTGCTAAGTTCAACCTAACCTTAAATATATCTACATTTTAAGTTACCAAATTGTCTAAAAGTTCTTTTACATTGTTACTCCAATGAAGTTAAATTTGTTGGAGGACAATTAATAAAATTTCAAGGTTAAAAATTGTTAAAAAAAAAAAAAGGATGTATATATGTGGTCCATCTCTATAGCTACAATTAACCAGGACAAAATTCATTTAAACATTCTGGACTTTTTTCCCTGTGCTTATATCTATAATTGTGCAAAAGCAAAACATGTTAGGTTGAAAAATATAGCAGTATTTGCATATGAGGTTGCTGTAATTACCATCAATTCTAGGGGAAAAATTGAACATTTCAAGAAAATTGATGTAATGTAGGGATATTTACGTAAATAACTAGTCGGGTTCAATATTGATTTTTTTTAATCGATATACATAAATTATACACTAATTCAATTCGCTGACTATATTAAGGTTATGCGGTTGAATGTACAATTATTCGGGTTTTAATATTTGTGATTTTTACTAAAAGTAGTTCCTTTTATCAAATTAAATAAAAATGTGCAGAATTTTTGTGGTTCAATTCAAAGCAAAATTACCATAGTAAGTTTTTTTTTTTTTTGATTGTGGGGGTCACTCTGCAACTCTCATTAAAACACATGGCTTCTAGTGCTACAATTTGATAGAGACTTTTTAAAACGTTACAAAAAAACAATAATACACCCTTCTAATAAACGTATATTATTTTTTTATTTAATTGTACACAATTCAAGAACATTGTAATCATCTAATTTCCCAAAAATCCAAGAATTGATTTTCAGATTCTGTATAATTTGTACAAAAAAAAGTTTTATCGTCATCAGTTTGAGAAATGGCTAAAATACATGTGGCTACACATGCAAGTGCATGGACTCGATCTTTAGCAAAATATTTTAGAATAATGTATTTTTCTTCTTTCTTTTCCGTATGGAAACAAATTCAGTCCTTTTGTTTTCACACAATTCAAGATAATATATGAAATAATCTTAGGTATATATATGTCCAAAATTGTAACTTTTTTTGTTACTAACTAAAATGATTTTATTTGTTCACATTTTTTATTTTATCAATACTTCTTGTGTGGTTAATATCACTACACTGTTCATGGAATAAGTCCAATTACTTTTTTCTTTTGGTGGATATATATATATACCTAAGCAAACAAATAATTCACTTAACTAAAGAGACGTTTATGGTCTTCCTTCGTTTCCTCCTTACCCTTACTATGAATTCGAATAACGATTAATGTATGTGAATTTAAGTTATATATACTGAGTATGTTATAAAAGAAATTAATAAAATTATAAATGTATGACTATAAGATTTGTTTATACTATCAATAATTTTAACTGAAAACAACAAATTCACATCATAATTGATCGTAATAATAGAAATTGTACTATACATAATTAACGACGTGTTATGGACTCATATATAGCTTCTAATATATTTTTTTATACAAGAAAGAACACTAAGTATACAAAAGTGTATAAATAGTGTATACAAGGGTGTATAAACACCGTTGCAAAATAAATTACCCAATCTATCTCAATTTCTATGTGAAGGTGATTCAAACTTTTGAAAATAATTTACTCCTTCTGTTTCAATTTATATGATAAATTTTAAAATTTGTGATCTAAAATAAGTTATAAATATTAATTACGTAATTAAATATTATTTCATTAAGGATAAAATAGAAGAATATTACGTCAAAACAGTTAGAAAAGTAAGTTTATATTTTGCTTTTCATGTCCATTCAAACAATTTTGACATGATTGAACTTTACAATTGTACATTTATATATTCTTGATAGAGTGTGAGAGGTCATTGGGAAAGAAAATAATTTAGTTGTGTAATAATTCTACTTTAGTATTTAAAAAGAAATTACGTTGCTTTTTAAAGTATCTTAATTTGGTGATTTAACAGGATATGTCTCTACTTAAATTGTCTAATTGTTGAAGGACGGTCCTTAATATATTTTCCCTTTTATGTAATAATCCAAAACGATAATCTAATGAAAATGATTTTAGCAGGTTATTGTGATTAAAGTGTTGTGTACTGCCATTAGCTTAAATTATTAATAGTGAATGCACATGCTTGGTTTCAGCTTAATTTCTTTAATATTTTTCTAATGACTTTTTGGACCAAATAATGTGGTATCTCTATAGGTCTATCTTATTCTAGATCTTGTAATTTAGCACACAATTACACTACCATCCTTATTACTTAGTTTTTTAAAAATATATATGTTGTTTCTTTTTTTTTTTTTAAATTAGAGTTGAAAAGTCCTCAATAACGTATTTTCTAATGATGAAAAATATTTAGTGGTTATTTTCATAAATATTTTGTTCAATAAGGATCAAATACGATAAGGTCCTTGTGTTGTAATCGGAGACTAAAGCCAAGACCTCAGACTATCTAAGAAAAATTATAAAAAAAAAAAGTAAAACATGTTTTTCACCATGTATTTTTTCAATGAGGACGACGATAAAAAATAAGTGAATTTGTTTTTATTTATTTTTAACAGGGAACAAAAACAACTCAATATCTGAAAAGGCTTGAACCAAAAGCTTAGGTTAAAATGAATGTATTATAAATGTTTCTTCATTAAACGCAACGACAATCAACATTATAGCACATATATGTTGCTACAAATCTGAAAAATGATTGACCTTGGTCTATTTTTAATTTGATAAATGAGCAAAAAGTACTATTTATATTGATTTTCAAATGCTGTAACTCTATAAAATTGAAAGATTTGTGGGAGCATATGTGTTATTAATGAAATAATTATGGGCAAGTACAATTGAAACATCAATGCTAATAAAATTGAAAGATTTGTGGGAGCATATGTATATTATTAATGAAATAATTATGGGCAAGTGCAATTGAAATATCAGTGCTAATAAAATTGACAAATTATCCAAATACACATCAGATTTTACTTTAATCTCTAAATTTTATATCATTTCAAAAATTTCAAGAATTCCCCTCTTGAATACATCACTTCGCTTTTGTTAATACATTCCGATTCCTCTCGGATACATCCCTCATCACTTCTCTCTTGCTGATACATCCCTCGCCTATGTATTCGGATCATATCTCCTTTATGATACATTTCTTCCTTCTCGGATACATTCCTCTGATACATCCCTCCCTCTTTGATACATCTATCGCCTTTGTATTCAGAAGTCCAATGATGTATCGGAAATCCATAAATATTAAGGGACTTTATAATTTAAAAAAAAATAGGAAAATATGTAACTAACTCTTAACACTATGAGATTTATGTAAAATATACAAAATTGATCCACATTTTAAAATGATATACCAAAACAAAACTAGCCCATAGTGAATTTCTGCCCCTGCTGATCCATTGGGTTATTGCCTATAACAGGTTACAATTTTTAGTTTAGAGGAGTTCAACATTTAAACGTGAAGTAATTTGAAGTACTTGAGTTAAGCTTCAGATTTGAACTTTTTTTGTTGTTAATTATTTGAACTTGATGTTTTCCAATTGATTTTAAACATCAAATTAAGAGTTCAAAACTTTAAATTTAAAGTGATATAGAATAAATTGAGGTTTTGACCAAACTAAACCATTATATAAAGCAATTCACCAAAATAATATGTTTTTCTAAAATTTTACAAAACTAGTATAAACATATTTTACAGTAACGTTTTAGGGTATATTTTATTTTTTTAAAAGTTGACGGCGTTAGATTGATATAAGTTACTTACAGTAACGTTTTAGGAGTAAACGTTACTTACATAACGTATATCAACCTAACGATGTTAGTTTTAAAAAAAATAAAATATACCCTAAAACGTTACTGTAAAATACGTTTATACTAGTACGTAACCTAGAATAATCAGCTTACTACAAGAAATTACGTTTACATTGACAATGTAATAATAAATATATACATCACCATGCATAAAATTTAAAATTTGGATATATACATATATACATACATATACACACATATATATACACATATATTACCGCAAGGAAAGCATCATACTATTATGAGTTATCTATCTCCTTATATTGATATTGGTACGACTCCTTTCTCTATTATTATTTCCTGTTTAAATATTTTTTTTTCTATTTTTAAGTAAGAGAAAATAATTTTATTAAAAATAGTCTATAGTATTAGTATTTTAAATTAGTAACAAGTAACAACACATATAGGGGGTACTCTTATAGCAAGTATTCATATTTATTTTTTCTAGAGAGCACTTTTTTACATTACCTTCAATAATGTGATTTAAAGTCATATAAATATTTGTGATATATTTTGGACTATAAAATTTCACAATCTTTATCTTGTTCTCTTTAGTATGATTGACCAAACTTCTAAAATTAGTTTATTTTAATTAAAAAAATTAAGAATACTTCTCAGGAGAAATAATTTGTGTTTGGGCTACTAATTTAGAATATATTTCTAGTGTCTATAAACAAAATTTCTATTTTTACTATAGTAGAATATGATGAAACAAATACAAATTGGAATAAACAAATACGAATTATATTTTAATAATAATTATGTTAGGAATTTTGATTAATTTGCTAATTTTTTCAAAAATTTTCTATGACCCATCCTTTGGGAATTGAAAGCCTGAAGGTCCTAAGTATTCCATAAGTCAAGGCCCAATTCAGATATGACGAGGACGATAATCACCTCTTTTTATCGCTCAACACAAATATTTTGAAGAAATTATAAGTTCTGTGAGAATTAAGTTGTGCTTTTTTTTTTTACAAGGATTAGTATTTAATCAAGCTTTTAAAAGTATTAGTATTTAATCAAGCTTGAAGAAATTAAGTTCGCATAAGTTCTGTGACCAATTTTAAAAATGTTTTAAAACAGGGATTAGTATTTAATCAAGCTTTTAAAAGTGATTTCGAAGTGTATGTTACAAACTTTTCTATTTGTACTATAGTAGAATGATGAAACAAATACAGAATAAAATAAAGATGAATTAACTTAAAGAGAGAATTTATTATTTTTGTTGTTCTTTCATTATGTGACAAGTCCAATCCAACAGTTAAATCTTATCATAGTGAAATGATACATTATATTTTAACTTGTTTGAGCACAATGATATCAAAGAAAATAAATATTGGTAGTGTAGAAGATGAGCTGACAACACACAAAAACCTCAACTACTTAAAGCAAAAACCTTTCAAACTTTTTTTTTTCTTTATCTGATGGCACAAAATGCACAAATCCTCCTAATTTTGGGAGCAGCCTCGGCCTGATCATCCAATTCGATCTGACAGACAGGCATGATTCTGTAGTCAAAGCAAATTTCACAATGGGATGATCGTGTTTTGTCCTCTTCCGCGTTTAGGGAACATGAATCTCCCACTGGAAAAAGATCTCTTTATCCCCATAGGAGTTGGCACACAATGTGGTAATGTGTTTTCTTCTTCTTCTTCTTCCCTTACTTCTTGTCTTGATGTTCCAACTTCTCTATCGTGAAACGGGCAATTTCCCATTTCACAATCTTCATCATGATCAATCTTTAGTATATCAGCTATAGATAAAACACCTCGGGACACTTGATCCATTGATACTGATCTTCTTATTAGTAGATTCATATTTTGTGTTATTAGTCTCTTGGAAGGAACTCTACTTTCTACAACTTCTTCTTCATCAACTTCCTCTCTGACCCCCATTTCTATATCGTTTTCAGGTTGGTTTTCAGAGGCTCTTTCGTTCATCAAAGGAGGTTCGATAACTGGAGGTGGTGCAGCAGTTACAAACACTATATTAGAGCGACATAGAGGGCAATTGGAGTGAAATTTCAGCCATGTATCGATGCATGTAACATGGAAAGCATGACTACATTTTGGTAAAAGTCTAAGGTTTTCATCATCTAGAAATTCACTCAGACAAACAGAACAATCTGTTCCCTCAGCTAATCCACTTCCTTTCTTGTACTTAAACACCATAATCGACTTGATCAGAGATTCATCTAAACCTGTTGTGTTCACATTCCATGCCTCATGAATTGAAGGATCATTCTCTTCTAGTTCTGAATCATTAAGATGATTTTCCCTACTTAAACCAATCCTGTGTCCACAGCACTTTGACATTATGACATAGTAGCTAACTAGAAGGAAAGCACTGGTAAGGATTCCGATGATCCCGATAACTAGAGGAGAGAAATTTGGACCAGAATCATTATCATCAGCCGGGAAGTCAAATGGAGGTGGAGGTGGGAAGATTATATAACACCATTGTGGGCAGTATAAACTGCAGGATTCTTGGGAACAATCCCTTGTGCTCATATGTGGTGGCGCCCAAGTTCTTGAACTGTTTACAGACACCATTTATCGAACTCAAGAAAAACAGACGAGAAAAAGAAGCTTAACATCACACTTTCAAATACAGTAATCTTGACACACTAGATAAAACAAAATTGAAGAGAGGACTGTTCCTAAAATATTGATATTGGATAGAAGGAAGTGAAGAGCAACAGATGAATGAAACAGAGAGAAAATATGATGATTGCCTCGAAAGAGTGAAGGTGAAAGAGGGGAGGCAGAGATAAAGTAGTTAAATGGAAAGCAGAGAGAATAATAAACCAAGAAGGAAGAATGCTTTGTGATAGGTATTTTACCTTTAGTTTTCTTTTTCTTTTTCTCCCTTCTTCTTCTTTAACTTGCTTTATTATTGATAGTGGTCTGTTGACTAATCATGTTGATGGGGAACTCATCAAAGTAAGCAATGCTTTAATTATGGTTTAAGCCACTTTAAACTAACTCTAAACAGTACTATATAGTACTTATATATATTGCATGAAATTCTGTGATTTTTATATTAAGATAACTAACTCACTAAGTTGACCTTCCAAGTATCTTCATCCTTAAGTAGATCCGTTCCAATCACTTCCATCAAGAAAGTAAACAAATCTTGTCATTCTAACCACTAAATTCGATCAATAAATCTTTATGTACGATTTGTTTAGTTAGAAATTATTTCATCAACTTATTGAATACTCAAAGTAAGCACCATTAGATTAGAGCACACTTGTAAAATCAACCAAAAGTATTCTTCATTATCTTTGTGACTTTGACATTGGAAGTGGGAATCTTGGCTATATAGCCACTTGAGAGAAGAAGTATATATTCTCTTTTTGGTTCTTGATAATATTTTGTCCAACAAACACTACTTTATTAAAGTTTGATGTTGTTTCTTTGGCCTTTCCTGTGTCTGTTCTAAATACTGATCTAAATTCTGGCAGTGGATAGGGAAAATGTAATGGCGTAAATGAAGTGAGGTAAACTAAAGGAGCGAAGAGAATGTAATTGAACTGAAATTTACTAGTCATGAGGTATCTTTCCTGGATAATGTGGGTGAAAGAATTCAGGCATGGTCAGTTATGTAGCATTCCTATATTGTAATACCGAGAAATACCTTCTCTTCGCACTCATTTTTTTTAAAAAAAAAATAAACTCTACATAAGTTGTTGATTCAGTACTTGCTTTTATTTTTCCGCTGAACGTCCAAATAGCTTACTCAGCAGGAGGTCAATAATCTATATTCCATTGGTTTCTCATTTTCCTTTTTACTTTCCAAGTACGATTAAAGTTTTGCAGCAGAAGAAGAGAATACTAGTCTAACAAACTCAACCAATGCCTTTGAAGAATCTCTTTGATTCCTAAGCAAAGACAGATTGCCACAGAAATTCGTGCTTCAGAAAATGTAATGACTAATGTAATTTCCTAAATATCAAGGACATCCAAGATAGAAACAAGATGATACATTGAACACTTAATATTCCTGTTCTCGTATCTTGTCTATATACACCAAAGGAAAGATATTTTGGAATGATCATCAATAGAACAGTAACCCTTGTGATATTTTGCTTTCTCCCTAAAGCTTTGTCAAAATATATATTAAGTGGAAAAGTATTTCCCTAGAGGTCCTTTCACAGGGAAGGGAGTGTGGGATTGGGGTGGGTAGGCATGGGACACACAACTAAACGAGGTTAATACTTTTCGACAGAGTAGTGTACAAATCTTCAATTTCAAGAAGTCATCAGTGAGACAAAGACATTAAACTCATTTCAGATGCTGCTACATATCTCCCTTATATAATTGTAATAAACACAATCGCAAGATAACAGAATGAAGGATGATAGGTTAGAGTTTTGCCAAGACCAGCCAAAACAACTCTCTTGAATCCATCACTTATTACCTTTCCAGGTCAATCATTGATCACAGAAAACCTCCAACATAACATGAACACAGTTTATCCTAAGAGTTGAATTTTAACTCATTTTTCCTGGTTCGATAGTGAACATGTCATTTGTAACATGAATCATATAAACTTTGGTGAAGATCCTCTCAATAAGCAGAAAAGAATGCAGAAAATACAAGTGAAAATCATATAAAGGGTGTATTTTGTATGTGAAAATCATATAATGTAATGCAAAACTTGACTAATAATACCTATCTTTACATTTTTCTCATGAAGATTGACATTATAAAACAAAAACATCAGTGACACTTTAGGAACCAATAAACAGGGAAACAAGATAAATGGTCACCAAAGTATGACCAAACAAACACGTCAAATAAAATATATTTGGAGTCTACAAAAAATATGGTTATCATGTAACAGTCAGCAACTATTTGCACAAGTAGAAGAGAAGTCTGGTTTAAACAGGACCTTGATGATCCATAGAAGTATAATCACCGGAGTCATCTATGGCTCTTCAGGATTTTCCTGAGTCGGTGCTTCTTCCTTGTTTTCAGATCCATCAGCATCCCTTTCACTGAATTTCAAGCGAATTGGCCGGCCCATCAGTTCCTGCATTTTTAAATTAAGATGTCAAACATACATCACAGTCTTGACATTTACAGTACAATGATTCAAAAATGGTAATAAATATATATTTTTCCACAAGTCTCTCTACATATACACCGGCATCACTTCCCACAAGTATGATTTTTTCTTATGATCAATTATCATACTTGTGTTCCAGTATTTACACATCTGATGGAAGGGAATTTTTGAAGGAGCATCAGATAAAATCACTGGAAAATCCAGATTTATAGTCATTGGCAATTCTAAAATTTTCAAGACTACCGGTTAAGGCATCTGAGACATAACCAAGTTTGTGCATGATCCAAACAAAACTCAAGACCTATATAGGCATTCGCAGTGCAACACAATTTGGTGACATGTTTATAAAGAAACTACACTACTTGAAATTACTTAGAGAACCAGTAGTAGACTATCCATCCCATGCACCTCAAAGATACTCTGCGCTCACTTTATATCTTGAATCCGGATGATAAAACCCAAGGCATTTTCTTGTCAAAATTTCTTGCAAGCGTTAGACTATATCTTATCAAAATTTGCACTGTGACCAATGCTGCGTACACTATGGTTCTGACACCAAGTCCCAGTTTCAACGAAGTCTCTGACAAATTTCAATTAACATACAAACAATAAAAATGAGATTGTGTAGCTTATTTTAAAATTTTGACAAGTTGAAAAGATAATCCTCTAAAACATGAAGCAGAATAGTACAATGGCAAACGCTAAATAAGATAGAATGATCATACTGGGAAAAAAAAAGAAGGCAAACTAAGGGAATGTAGTTTGTTTAGGTATACCTTTCCATCTAAAGCAGATAGTGCAGCCTCTGCTTGTTCTTTTGTGTCAAAGGTTACGAAACCATACCCAGCAGCTCTTCCTGAAGCATTGTCAAAAATAACCCTAGCTGAAATTGGATTGTTGTTTGCTGAGAAGAATTCTCTTAGTTGGGTAGACCTCACTTTCCATGCAAGATTAGAAACATAAAGTTTATGTCGTGCTTCCCCTTGGGGAGGAGTTGAAGGAGGAGGAGCTCCTGGAGGTTTCTTAAATCGCTTCGCAAATTCTACCCTGATGATTCTTCCTGATACTTCCTGTACCACCAAAACATGGACAAAGAAGGGTGAAGACACAAACAGGAAAAGAGTAAACCAAAAACAATAATGCAAAGAAACATACATATTAAAGGAAAGCCAGAGGTTGCATTATGAAAAGAGTAATCCCTTAAGACAAACAAAAGGGAAATCTAAGCACTAATTTCATGCTTACGTACTTAGATTAAGAAGCGAGATTTCATCCAGCTCATTGGCAACTAGGATGCATGTAATCTTTAACATAAAAAATATTTCAATCCTCAAGAGACAGAAGTAACCCATTCATTGTTCTATGAATTAGCTTCTGTTAATGACTTTTAGATGTTAGTGAGATACATGTTCCTCATCTTCAAATCAAATGATCCATGTCATGTTATGACCCAAAAGAAGTTGATCTCTGCATTTGCATTCCTGTAAGTGTGATAACAAGTATTTTCTTCTTCTTCTTCTTCTTTTGTTTATCAGAATGAATCTGATAGCAAGCGTATTTTCTTTTCTTTTTTTTCAGGATGAACGTAATAGCAAATGTTCTCTACTACTAGATAATGAAAAGCAGTATACATCTTTATAATTACTTAAAAGACCAAAGAAGTACTTTAGCTTAAGCAACATCAGACAGGTACATAATCCATCAACCCCTGCATTATTGAGCATGCTTTGTTCAGTATTTTATCAATGTTTACCAGAAACTATCTCTTAATATTTCAACACAAGGAGTATTGAGATCAATAATATGGTTAATACAGTTAGTTACTGTGGGCCTAACAGCTAGGTGATTAGCACTCATAAAAAGTTAGTTAGAATATGCATTGAGTTAGTTAGAATATTTTCTTGTATAAATACATTGTATTTTCTGTTCATTAAATACACAATGAATATAATCTCCTTTCTTCTCTAGATACATTGCTTCACAGATCTGTAAGATCAGATCATAGTTCATGTATGTCAATTCATTTGAGTGTTTAGATTCACAACTTATCATGGTATCAGAGCAGAGATCTCTGTTCTAGATCATCTTCCGCAAAGTATATCTTTCAAGCTTGTCATTAGCTTCAACAATGGCAGATTTGACAGTTGCGACTCTACCACATCACCATCCTCTGTATTTACAGTCTTCAGATACACCTGGTGTGGCCTTACACACGATCAAGCTTACAGGACCAGAAAACTATGGGCTATGGAGTAGATCGATGAGGCTGGCATTATTGGTGAAAAATAAGCTAGGTTTTGTAGATGGAACCTGCCTGAAGAGTTTGTACAAAGATGAATTGGCTGCTCAATGGGAGAGATGCAATGCAGTGGTTTTATCATGGATTAGCAGTACAGTGGCTCCAAATTTGTTAACTACAATCATGTATGCATCAAATGCAAGAAGAGTTTGGGATGATTTCAAAGAAAGGTTTGACAAATCGAATCTCACAAGAGTTTATCAATTATGGACAGATGTTGCAAGTCTTAAGCAAGGTACTGATTCTGTCACTGACTATTATTCCAAATTAAGAGACTTATGGGATGAGTTTGATGTACTTGTACCATTTCCTTCTTGTGAGTGTGCTGAAGCAAAATCCTACACGAATCACTTGCATCAACAGAGATTATTGATGTTTTTGATGGGGCTAAATGAAACCTATAGTCATGTAAGGAGTGATATACTTCTTAAATCTGAAGCACCTAGTGTTAATCAAGCTTACTCTATTGTGGTGCAAGAAGAAAGTCAGAGAATGTTAGGTGTAGTTGATTCTTACAAAGAACCACTTACTATGTTGGCTGGTAGAGGACAAAACTACAAAGGAAAAAAACCACTTCTAGATACTCCATGTGAGATTTGTGGATTCAGAAATCACCTTACAGTTGATTGTTACAGACTGGTAGGTTACCCATCAGATTTTAAAAGCAAAAGCAAACCTCCACAAACAGGATCCAATACATCAAGCTCTCATCATAATGGTGCTAGTGCTGGTAGATCTGGAAATTCTAGTCACACAAGTACATGTACTAGTAATTTCAGATCTTATGCTAATAATGCAGCTGTTGATAAAGAAGACAAGAGTCACAATAATCTTAGCACACAGGAATGCCAAGCCAATCTAACAGGTAATATGTCTCTTTCATGATCAAAGTGTGTACATGAATGAATCATTGATTCAGGAGCCACACATCATGTTATCTCTTGTAAAAGCTTGTTGGATGACTTTAAACAATTAAAAGGATCCAATACAGTACAACTACCAACAGGAATAAGAGCAGACATATCGCATACTGGAAGCTCCATTATTTTAGGAGATCTTAAGTTGAATGATGTCTTGTATGTACCCGAGNGGTAGGTTACCCATCAGATTTTAAAAGCAAAAGGAAACCTCCACAAACAGGTTCCAATACATCAAGCTCTCATCATAATGGTGCTAGTGCTGGTAGATCTGGAAATTCTAGTCACACAAGTACAGGTACTAGTAATTTCAGATCTTATGCTAATAATGCAGCTGCTGATAAAGAAGACAAGAGTCACAATAATCTTAGCTCACAGGAATGCCAAGCCAATCTAACAGGTAATATGTCTCTTCCAAGATCACAGTGTGTACATGAATGGATCATTGATTCAGGAGCCACACATCATGTTACCTCTTGTAAAAGCTTGTTGCATGACTTGAAACAATAATAAGGATCCAATACAGTACAACTACCAACAGGAATAAGAGCAGACATACTGCATACTGGAAGCTCCATTATTTTAGGAGATCTTAAGTTGAATGATGTCTTGTATGTACCCGAGTTCAAGTTCAGCCTAATATCAGTAGCCAAACTAACTAAGGACTTGTCCTGTAGTGTTAGTTTCTTTCCTAATATTTGTATATTACAGGATCTCTACAATGGCAAGGTGATTGGGATTGGTAGAGAACACAATGGTCTATATCTGCTAAAAGATGAAATAACTGCAACTGTATGCACATCTGTTACAACAGGAAATCGGATTGATCTATGGCACATCNCAATCAGATTGATCTATGGCACATCAGACTTGGCCATCCATCTCTTAAGGCAATGCAACACATCTCTTCTCTCAAAAATCAAGTGGATACTGGGAAGCCCTATTGTTGTCATACTTGTCCTTTAGCTAAGCAACATAGATTAGCCTTTCCTCTGAGTCATAGTACTTCAGATCATTGTTTTCAACTAATACATATAGATATATGGGGACCTTACAAGACAACTACATATGACAAGAAACAATATTTTGTTACAATTGTTGATGATTTTAGTAGGTTCACCTGGATATGTCTCATTCAATACAAAACTGAAGTTACTTTCATTTTGAGAAATTTTCTGACCATGATCTCTACACAATTCAATACTAAAGTGCAGATTGTTAGGACAGACAATGGTACAGAATTTTTTAATATGAATTGTAATACTCTTTTCTCTTCTCTTGGTATTGTACATCAAAGTTCTTGTGCTTACACTCCACAGCAAAATGGAGTGGTTGAAAGAAAGCATAGACATATTTTGGAGACTGCTAGGGCCTTAAGATTTCACAGTGGAATGCCTATTAAATATTGGGGTCATTGCGTCAAGACAGCTACATATTTGATTAACAAAGTTCCTAGTAGTGTGTTACAGGGCAGATCTCCTTACACTGTGCTATATGGGAAGGAGCCTAACTTAAATCACTTGAGGGTTTTTGGTTGTTTAGCCTTTGCATCTGTCTTGCCCAGGCTAGACAAGTTTGCTCCAAGAGCCAAAAGGGCAGTTATGATGGGCTATTCTGAAACTCAAAAAGGATATAGACTATTGAACCTGGAGAATAATCAATTCTTTATTAGCAGGGATATTACTTTCATAGAGGACATATTTCCTTTCAAAGAAGATCCTCAAGTGCCAGCAGAGTTAATATTGACTGATTCTGAATTATTTGTTATTGGAGATGATAAGGTGCTGGAATCTAGCAATCATGACACACCAATTCTAGTGTCACATGAGTTACCTGAGGGAACACAAGATGCAGAAGAGGTTATTAGGCCTGAGCACTTACCTCATGTTGACACACACACAGGAATTGATTCAACTATAGTTGAAACAAATGATCATGCTGATGCAGTTTCAACTGAAGTTACCAGAAGACCTAGAAGGCCACCCTTGTGGCACAAAGATTATATAGTCTCACAGAAGATCAATTCATCTTGTTTATATCCTATGGAAGATTACTTATCCTACTCTAATCTGAGTCACACTTATCACTCTTATATAGCTGCATTCTCTGTAGCTGTCGAGCCCTCTAATTTCAAAGAAGCATCTCTTGACCAACAGTGGATTGATGCAATGCAGGCTGAGGTGAATGCATTAGAACAGAATCAGACTTGGACTATTGTTGATCTACCCATTGGAAAGAAACCTATTGGATCAAAATGGGTGTACAAAATCAAACATAAAGCCAATGGTGACATAGAAAGATACAAAGCAAGATTGGTGGCTAAAGGGTACAACCAGCAGGAAGGCTTGGATTACCATGAAACCTTTTCTCCAGTAGCCAAAATGGTCACTGTGAGAACTGTTATTGGAGTTGCAGCATCTCACAACTGGCCCTTATATCAAATGGATGTTCATAATGCCTTTCTACAAGGTGACTTGACTGAAGAAGTGTACATGACATTGCCTCAGGGCTTTCAGAGGCAGGGGGAGAACAAAGTCTGTAAACTTCTCAAGTCTCTATACGGACTTAAACAAGCCTCTAGGCAATGGAATCTTAAGCTGACTGATGCTTTGGTAGAGGCTGGATATACACAAAGTTCCTATGATCATTCATTGTTCATTAAGAAGATTGGTATTGATGTTGTTGTGGTCTTAGTCTATGTGGATGACCCACTCATTACAGGCAGCAACAATAAAATGATTCAAGACATAAAGGATGCACTGCACAACAATTTTAGCATGAAGGATCTTGGAGATCTTAGATATTTTCTAGGGATTGAGATACTAAGATCAAAAACAGGAATATTATTGAATCAACGAAAATATGCACTAGAGCTGATTTCTAATTGTGGACTTAGTGGTTCTAAGCCAGCAGCTACACCATTGGAGCCTAATAAGAAGCTCACCTCAGTGGATTATGATGAATTTACAGGAAACATAAGTGATCCTTTGTTCAAAGATGTTACAGCCTACCAAAGGCTTGTCGGGAGGTTGTTGTACTTAACCACAACAAGACCTGATATATGCTTTGCTGTACAAGTATTGTCGCAGTTCATGCAAAGGCCAAAGATATCTCATTGGGAAGCAGGGATGAGACTAGTGAGATACATCAAGGGTTGTCCAGGGCAAGGCATACTGTTAAGTAGTGAACCTAGTACACAATTAGAAGGATTTTGTGATTCAGATTGGGCATCATGCCCCAACACAAGAAGATCAGTGACTGGGTATACAATAAAGCTGGGGAATTCTCTTATTTCTTGGAAATCAAAGAAACAACATACAGTGAGCAGAAGCTCAGCTGAAGCTGAATACAGAAGTATGGCAGCAGCTGTTTCAGAAATTATATGGCTAGTAGGGATCTTAAAGGAGTTGAATGTGAATATAGAGACACCTGTCAAGTTACATTGTGACAGTAAAGCAGCAATACAAATCAGTGCTAATCCTATATTCCATGAGAGGACAAAGCACATTGAGATTGATTGTCATTTTGTGAGGGAGAAAATCAAGAATGGATTGATACAAACAGAGTATGTCAACACTAAAGAGCAACTAGCAGACCTGATGACAAAAGGCTTGGGAGCTGCACAACACCATCTTTTATTAGGCAAACTTGGAGTATTTGATGTATACACAAACTCCAGCTTGAGGGGGAGTATTGAGATCAATAATATGGTTAATACAGTTAGTTACTGTGGGCCTAACAGCTAGGTGATTAGCACTCATAAAAAGTTAGTTAGAATATGCATAAAGTTAGTTAGAATATTTTCTTGTATAAATACATTGTATTTTCTGTTCATGAAATACACAATGAATATAATCTCCTTTCTTCTCTAGATACATTGCTTCACAGATCTGTAAGATCAGATCATAGTTCATGTATGTCAATTCATTTGAGTGTTTAGATTCACAACTTATCAAGGAGCCTCATGTTTCTATATTGTCCTTACTAGACATCTTTGCTTTTCTCTTCCCCTCAAACTTAATTCTTGAAAAAATTGAACAATATCTTCCACTACAAAGACAACCAATCTCACATGAATTTTACTGTTACATTGACCTCAGAAAAATACGCAAAATAATGCTAACTACAAACAAACATCAATTATTTCTTTCTAGCATAATATCAAATACCTCATCATGTTTTATTACCAAAAAACTTACATAAGAATCCAATTTGTCAATTGCAGCTTGAGCTTCTTCCCCAGAAGACATTGTCACAAAGGCAAATCCTCTACTCTTTCCATCTTTGGTCTTTATAATCTACTAATTCAACACCCAAAAGGTAAAAAGTTAACACCTTTTTTTCAACAACAACCAGATAAACATACACAAATTCCAAAAAAAAAAAAGAATACCTCAACATCATCAACAATTCCACATTCAGCAAAGATGTTCTTGATATCAGCAACAGTCAAAGACCATGGTAAGTTTAGAACAAAAAGCTTTCTTCTTTGATTATTTTTCTGGGGTTTCTCTGTTTTCTCTTCTTGTACTGTTACAGGTTCAGTGACTTCAACTGCTGAGCAGTTAAGTTGGGTGCATTGTTTTCTTGAAGGAAGAGGAAGAGGATAAAGAATGGATTTTAGAGAAAGATTAAGAGAATGGTTGTAATTTTGGATTTTAATTGAATTGGGAAACAATGGGAATTTTAGATAAGAGGAGGAAGAAGGAGGATATGAAAAAATTGAGGATGCTGCTAATTCAATTGCAGCCATTGTTTGTGTTACACAAAGCTTGAAGCTAAGGGAAGGTCACAAAAGATATTGCAAGGGTATAATAGTCATTTCATTTTCTTTCTCTTCAAACAAAATACTCAAATTACTTATTTTTGTGATATTTTAGATTGGAAGCATTATTGGCCACACTAAAATTGAGATACCAAAGTCATAATACATGTCATCTAATTAGATCTCAGTTGATATTTTTATGTTTCAATTTTGGATATGAATGCACAAGTATTTAGTAGCTTTCCTCTTATAAGATATTTTATGTGGTAATTTATGTTCTTCGTGATATTTTACGTATATTATGTTATATTATGTTTATTGATTATGCATATATGTGAAAGTCAAGTTAAAAGGCACGTATGTTTATTATGCCGACGACAAACTTATGAAGTTAGGTGTTTATGCTAATTCAATGAATGAATGACACATGCCTTTATGTATATTTTATAATTAAATTAATTGTATATATGTATATCTTGATAATAATTATAAATTCTCTTTTTTTTAAAAAAAAATACTGGATTTAGATTTTTTTAAAAAAATTTACTTATGATTATTGTGAAATTAGGGTATCTCTTCTCTCCCTATGGGTCACAATTTTATCCTTATAGAAAACATTTGTATATTATTTGTATACGTAGATATATCAAAATATACCAATATCACGAATTCTTCATCTCAATTCTCAACTACCTCAAGTAATTGTTGTTATATTGGGAAAAAAGTCATTGTTGTTGTTGTTGCTCTATTTTTATTTGGTGGATTGATTTGTTTGAAATTTTAATAATGAATGATTTCGAAAAAGATCTGTTCGAAATTTTAATAACGAATGATTTCGAAAAAGAAAAAGGATTGAAAACATGAGGAGAATTATGTTGGAGTTTTACTTTTAAAACTTTTTGGAATGAGCTATCGTGATTTTTGGAATCAATACGAATAGTCAATTTTTAACATGATTTGTAAATAATTCAACAAGGCATTTATTGATGAAGTCATATCGATCTTTCATAATTTGTATGCTACAATTTTGTTTTTTTCTTTCATCTCTTAGATTTGTTGCTTTAAAATCATGATTCAACATGATTTAATTTGTAAATTGTAAATAATCTAATACTTAGGTTAAGTTATAGCAATTAGCATGCACATTTCGAAAATAAATGAAAAAAGAAACCAAAAGGCTCATTATTAAAGGATCTCAGTGTAGATGCAAAACTTGGAATATATAGAAAATTGAGACACCATAACCCTATGCACTACACAGCTCTATGACAAGATGTGGGACATAGAGTTTTGATTCTACTCTATGTAGCAACGAATTTCTTCTTTCCCTTCACTTTTGTTTTCTTTACAACCTGTTCCCCTTTTGAAAAAGTTGCACTTAACTCGTTACACGTTTCAAATTTTAATATCTGATATCTACATTAAAATCTGATTAATATCTGAATTCATATATTATAACGTCTATTTTTACGGGGTAATACTTCCAACAGAGTTTTTTTTTTTCATATCTGAGGTTCGAACGTGAAACTTTCTAATTAATATCAAAGAATTCACCGGTCATGCACCACAACCTATGTTGGTATCCGATCCCCTTTATAATTTATTTTTCCTGTAGTAGTTTCATGGATCTAAAGTAAGGAACAAAAAGTGACTAATCACCCTAGATATCAACAACTCTTTTTCTCACAATCTCTATTCTCCATCTCTCTCAATCTTTCAAATTCCTTAGAGAAAAAAAAAAACCAAGAATGGCACTAAGTAATAATGTGATAGGTTGTATTAACTTTGTAGCCATGTTACTTTCAATTCCAGTAATTGGTGCTGGAATTTGGCTAGCAATGGAACCTGACAATTCTTGTGTCAAAATTCTACAATGGCCAGTAATTATATTAGGAGTTCTTATTTTAGTTGTAGCACTTGCTGGTTTTATTGGTGGATTTTGGAGAATTCCAGCATTATTAATTTTCTACCTTATTGCTATGCTTATTTTAATAATATTGCTAGCATGTTTGGTTGTATTTATTTATATGGTTACTATTAGAGGGTCTGGTCATATGGAACCAAGTAGAACATATTTGGAATATCATCTTGAAGATTATTCTGGTTGGCTTAGAAGAAGAGTTCAAAGTTCATTCAAATGGGATAGAATTAGAACTTGTCTTAGCTCTACATCAATGTGTGCTCAATTGAATCAAAGTTATAAGATGGCTCAAGATTTTTTTAATGCACCTTTAAGTCCTTTGCAGGTATGTTTTTCTTTTTTGAATTTTAGTATTTATGTTTTGAATTTACTTGCACGATTTCATGGTTTTATGATTTTTTTAAAACTCATATAGAAATGTAGCACATGAGAAAAAATTTAAAGCTATTTGGTTATACATTGTAGTCAATTTTTACTTCAACTTTGAAGTTGAGATTTTCAAGTTTTGAAAGCTCTTTTTAAATTAGGTATATATTGCGTCACAAAATTTGAAGTAGATGTCTAAATATAATTTCAATTTTAAATATCTTTTTTCAACTTAACTTCGATTTATTTTATTTTTAATATGAAAAATTAATGATGTTCAAATGCTTGCTTAGAAACTTATTATTTTTTCTTCAAGAATATATCTTATGAAGATTTTATTTGTTTATTTGCTATTATTGTTTCTCCGCAAGGATGAACATGAAAAATAAAATACTACGTTTACTTTTGACCCACTATGTATGTATATTGTGTAGATCTTATTGCAAATAAAATATGTAGAAATTTTGTAATGCTAATAAAATTATTTTTTATATATATATAATATTGTGTTAAGAATGATTTAATAGAGCAACATGAAAAGTGAGGATTTATAAAGTAGATTAGAATTTGTTTCGTTTCTATTAGAAAAAATTTTGTTTTTTAAAAGGAAAACTTTATTTACTCAGAGAAAAACCTTTTTTTAAAACTTGTGATTATACCTAGAGTGATTCCCACATCAAAACAAGTATATCTAAAGCATAGACAAAGAAATAACATTAAGCAAACAGGCTTTAATTAAAAGACACAAGAATCTTATTCCTTTTCCATGTGGTAATATGCCTAGGATTACGATTAACTTCTTTTTAGGTATTAATTACCCCTTTCTTATCAAAATAAGTATCGCTTTAGAAATTTTAATTATATTCTAGAGTATATATTAACGAATCATATGTTGTGGCTAATTATATCATGTATTTTTTTTTAATAAGCGTGAAATGAGCTAAAGCGACACTTATTTTTACAGTCAGGGTGTTGTAAGCCACCAACACAATGTGGTTACACATTTGTGAACCCAACATATTGGATTAGTCCAATAAATAATGCAGCAGACATGGATTGTTTGAATTGGAACAATGACCAAACACAACTTTGTTACTCTTGTGATTCTTGCAAAGCTGGATTATTGGCTAATTTGAAGAAAGAATGGAGAAGGGCTGATATTATTTTGCTTATAACTCTTGTTGGATTAATTTGGGTTTATTTGATTGGGTGTTGTGCTTTTAGAAATGCCAAAACTGAAGAAATATTCCGCAAGTACAAACAAGGATATGCTGATAATTAACATGTAATTTATTTAAGCCGGATTCAGAGTTTAGAATCGATGTGATTATATTATATGTATGCTACTTAAATGTTGTTTTTTCTCCCATTAGTAATACATATTTTGAATTGAAAATAGTGAGTTTAGTTGAACTCGCCCTAAATTCCTCTGCCCTAGACAATTTGTTTATTGGTTTTTTAATTTGATGTTTTAGAAGATTGTCTAGTTCCAAATAATTTGATGTTAATTTGATCTAACTTTCGAATAATTTTTTTCCATTCGATTTCCATCCCCTTTTTTAAAAACATCATTCCATTCACTTTCAAATCTTTGGATTCCTTAAGATTGTTCATGTTGAAAAAATTGACCCCCCCCCCTCCAAACCAACAACAATAATGCTATTGATTAATATGCTGCTCTCTTAATCAAAGGTCTCGAATTTTAATTTTAAATATGAAAAATTTATTAGAAAGAATTGATTTCATTTAACGAAGCTTTACGATTTATGAATTAAAAATAGTCAGACTTCAATATGGATACGAGTAGGAAACAAATAGGGCATTGGGATTGATGTCTTGACTATTAGGTGTGGAAAATTTGACCTTAGTGGTAGCACGAATTACGAAGAAGAACAGTTTAACATCATTTACGGGACGCGCCGAAAGTTAATTCTTTTTTTACTGTTCCCTTCAAAAATACAATTAAAAAGAAGACATAGTAAGAAGTAATTATCTTTTGTGGGTCATTTCTTTTTAACTTCAATAATCATATGATGTTGCTCCACATCTTATTTTAAATAGATTCTATGGTAAGTCTTCTCAGTGCACTACAAATGGCCGCAAATTTTGCAACATTATGAGCCATGTGATTTCTTTACTATACATAGCTAGGAAAATGGAGAGGGGATTACGAGGGAAGAATTAATAATTTTGAAAGAATGTATGTGTTAATTAATAATCACTGGATCAGGTCCCTCGATAGTATATAAGTGTAGAAAGTAAATGAGTAAATGACTCGAGGTAAAATATACATAAGAATTTTACGTGAAAATCTCATTTTTCAAAGTGAAGAGAATCACGACATATCTCACATGATTTCCAACCCAACTCCATTTCACTCAAAATAGAGCTCACTACTAGCAAAAACTCACAATAATTGTATTGTCCACTAAACCACTAAGAGATCGTTTGATAGAGACTATTAACAAAAATAATGTTTGCATTAACTTTGTCTATCAGTAGTATCTTGTTTGATACCTTTTTTCATGCTATGCATGAGTTATATACTCTATTGCGTATTCGTAGTGTATTACTAATATCATAGATTTCTAGGTATTAGTGATGTAAAGTGACATAATGTGTGCATTAGCTAGCATTTTAAAGACACAAATAACCCCCCAAAAGCATTTTTATATCATAATAATGGAGGATATTTTTGTAAATAACTATTTTTGTATATACAATACATGTTATTTTTAATACATCAAATCAAACAATGCATAAGAAATAATCTATGCACAACTAAGACAAGCATAACTAATACAAGCAATACTAATGCATGTGTTGTTAATATATTCTATTTTATATCATTTTTATACACTCCACCAAACGATCCCTAACTCTAGCTGCTTTAGACTTCAACAATCCGACATAGCTAACTCTAGCTAAGAATCGAAAATCTCAACAAGAACTTCAACAATCTGATTCTTTTATAATATATCTTACATGATTAACCACTAAAATAAAACCCTATAAACAAAAAAATTATTTTTACTTTTTATTTGCAAAAACTTGATACATGTCAATGGAGAAGTGAAAAATTGCAAATGACCTCCATTTAAAGCAACTTCTTGACATTCTTAGTTTATTTGTTGATAACTCAATAGTGGGTTAAATTGGGCTAATAATGTAATCTAGGACTCGACTTTTTGTATCAGTTAATTTGACCAACCCTCTAAATCAAAGGTCCATTTACATAAATAGCCACTTATGGTATTGTAATTAGAAGTTGGCCACTTTATGGTATTGTATTAAGAAGTTGGCCACTTTTATGGTATTGTATTTAGAAGTTAGCCACTTTGATGGTGTTGTATTTAGAAGTTGGCTAATTTGAAATCCAGATTCCAAAACAGTAATTTAAAGTTCAAATATAACCATTTGATCTCATGTTTAAAATTCAAAACTAATCACTCCTACTTATAATTTCAGTATATACATACTTATATGGTAGTTATAAAAAAAAGAGATTTTAAATGTGTTTGGGGCAATTTTGTTTGTTCAAGTTTGACCTATATGACAATTTAGCTTCCCTTATAAGTTATATGAAGTCGGATCCAAAAGGCTTATTTATTTACGTCTATAACATATTATATAAAACTACATGTTTTTCCTTTTGAATGAATTGATTTATAGCCAACAAAAATAAGGAGTAAAGGTGGAAATGACACAATTTACTATCATTGGACATGTTAAGAAGCCCAAAAGCCTCTAAGAAACACAGGTAATTTATTGAAATCACACCACTAGTTAGATGTGTGTGAGTTTACTATATTATCAATTTTATCGAATTTTGGTGCGTATGTATCTCTGGATACATGAGGTCAAAATTAGGTGTAATTCATTTCAGATACATTATATCCAATTTAATTCACATGTATCGGATTTACATAGACAAGTCTTTCTCTCCTCCGTCTTATCTCGCTTGCGTATCTGGGATACATAGACAAATCTCCATCACCTCTCTCCCTATTTACGTATGACTGGTAACAAAAAATATGCATTTAGGTGTATCTAATATGAAATGTATGCAACTATTAAACAGTGAGATAAAATGTTATTATTTCAAACTATAAAAAAAACTAATAAATATGATGGAAATAGTTGTACAGTTAGCTAATTTTCCTTTTAAATTGTAGATGGTTGTTATCCATCGTATAAAGTAGAGCCCGATTATGTGTACTTGATTTGAAGAAATACTTCCCATAATTTGATGGTGTCCATGGAAGAAACATCACACTATAAATTAATCAAGCCCAAGTTGGCCCATCTAAAGTCTAAACTAATCTGTTTGGGCCTTGCCTGTTTGGTTAGACTTTCCTTTTCTTTTTCTTGTCGGAAGAATTAACTTAGTGTCCGTTTGGATTGACTTATTTTATGCGCTTTGAGCTAAAATAACTTTTAAGCAGTTTTGAAGTGTTTGGGTAAAGTTAAAAAATGTTTATAAGCACTTATTTTAAAGTAAAAAATAATAATAAAAAAAAGTCAAAAGACGTAAGACATAAATAATAAGCCAAAAGTCAAAAACCAATCCAAACATGTCCTTAAATAGCCGCTTATATATTGATCAAAATAGTGTATAATAAACATATACTGGTTAAAAATTCTTTTCGAGATTCGGTATGACTGATCGATGTAATCTTGTAGTATACTGATAAGTATTTTCTCTCTCTTAATTTGAGATGTTGGATTTAGGCATTAGTATGAAGTCATCTTTATTAGAAATTATTTTACTTCTATGTGATATTCTCTTACGTGAATTCAAATTTAATTGAAGCTCAATACAAATATAACACGAGTTTTTTTTGTTTTTTTTTCTTTTAAAAAGGTTTTCTTTCCTAGTTCAATTCTAGAATTTTTTCTCCCAAAATATATTCCACCTTCATACATTCCAATCAACTAATAATATAGTATGGTTTTCACTGTTTGTACGTATTAGACTAGCTTGGCATTTTTTTTCCCATTGTAGCCTAAACCCTGTCTTTGGAATAATTCAAAGTGGAAAAAACACAAAGAATATATGAAAAGTATTTATTTAGGATTAGAGGAAAGAGTATTTGTTTATCATAATGTGATTATATTACTCCGTTTATTTTTACTTGACCATTATTTTAAAAATGTATTTTAACTTTTATTTTATCAATTTTAACATATCAGGAAGATATATATTTTTTAATATTTTACCCTTAATATGAATTACTTATTCCTTAAATCATTTTATAACCTAAGAGTTATTACTACTGGGGGTAGTGTCAGAACCACCTTATGGTAATTTTTATGCATACATTAAAGCTAGTTTGTGTGTCTAGTTTTTAAAATTTTAAATCTTCAGTGAAAATTCTCATTTCATCACAACTATATAATGTGTTAAAATAATTATTTTAATCATTACTTACTCAATAAATATATTAAATCCAAATAGATATAACAAATAAAAATAAACATATAATTAACCTTAAATAAGAGTTAGACTTTAAAAATGATAGTGGGGTGGAAAGGGATGGGGGATTTCTTGACTAGTAACTTACCCTTTTTAATTGTGTTGACTTACACACATGGTAGATTCAAATATAAAGACTTGACTTTAGGCCTTTGACTTGGTAAGAGAAGAAGACTAATTGCTACATAAAATTCCCAAGATTTTTGGAGGTTCAATTTTATGTGCATTATTAAATGTTGTACTAGTTTAAACAAAAATGAAATCAAATGATAAGAGAAGGATGATCAATGGGTGAACACCTTCCATTTACAAATTTTAAAACAATTTTAAGTTAATTTATAATAATAATTGAGTTTACAATTAATATTAGTGACACACATATACAATATTTAGTGATATTTGTTTTCTGATTTGTATCCTTTTTAATTTATTTTTGAATTTAAGTTATTGGGACATGATTAGATTTTATTTAATTCTATGCATCCAACAAAATCTAAATAGGATTTGATAAATAACTAATTTATATTATTTGAACGTATCAACTAGTTAAAAAATCGAATTAATAGCTCTCTCACTTGTTCTAGCTCTTCGGAAAGCTAGATTTATCTTAATTTTTTTGTTTCCTTCAACCTTTTCCGCATTATCTTTTATAAGGAAAGAACTATTGAATTTATGTCCAATTATAAATAACAATGTTATATAATCCTACTATGAATATGAAATTCAATAAAATCAACTTTCTTGTTACCTCCTAAATTCAATACCGATGAATTTTCTATTTTGCAATGCTAGTTGTATTGTTAATAATAAAAATATAGAATAATGATGTGATAAACAGAAGTAGGTCAACATTTCGATTTCGTTTTTTTTTTTTTTAATTATTAAAATGGTTAGGAGTTGAGAGAATTTGAAGATAGTGCTACACATAGTTGGAGAGTCCTATACTCAAAAAACACTTTGAAAGCTCTTTTGTTGACTTTATATTACCCAAACTTCACATCACCTTTTAATATCTCAATTTAAAATCATTGAATCTTAAAATTGAAAAAAAAAATTTAATGAAAACATTCAAGTTCTCCAATGGTGTGGAAGAATTTGACATCCACGAAAAAAATGCGTCAATCACTTATCATTATACCGAAAATTATATAATTAATAGTAATAACATAACTTTTTTAAAATACTAAATTTATTAAATAAGTATCATATTTAATCGTAACTTCGATTCAAACAACCAGCCCCTTCGTAATTCTTACAATAAATAAACATGTTGAGCAAGCCAATTATACTTCACAATTTTATTTTATTTTTGCTTTATTAGAATATTGTTTAATATATTTCCTTGTGTTTTAGTAACGTGGACTCAATACTGATCATAAGTGTGAAAATACCTTAAAATAAGAAATATATACAATGTGAAAGAATTTTTTAAATCTAACTTTAAAATCAAAAACATTTAAATTAAATGCAAATTGGAGGCATGGGGAGGGGATTATGAAGTTGGAATTATACACCTATCAACCAAAATTACATGGGATGACAAACATTTCTAAGTAATTAGCTAATAAGGGTATAGTTTAATTTATTTACTCTCAATAATTATAGTTTCATTTTTTTACGATAATTAATGGGATCCACAACCTCTTTGTATACCCAATCATAAAAGATCTTTTTATCTTTTTTGTATATTATTTTATATAAAATCAATTTTATCTCTCTTATACTCATTCCATATCTTTCTCCTAAAATCACTCCTTCACTACCTATTTTAAATTGGAAAAATAACTTAAATACATAACTATAAGTTTAGTATTCTCTAATTTTCCCTTCTTTTTTTAAATATTACATAATTTCCTTTTTTTTAATTTTAGTAGAAATTTAGAGATACATAACCTTCTCTCTCCTATAACACACACTTCCCCAATATCATGCCTATTTTTTCTCCACTAAAACACTCAATCTTCTGAATCACTTTTTGAATTTTGAATTATTAATTTTAATTTAAAACGTTTCACAACATTTAATATGAAATTTTGAATTTCAAAATTCAAAAAATTTGAAATTTCTGAAAATTAAACCATTGTTGTCTGGTTCTTCTTCTTCTTCTTACTCCACCATCGTCTATAGTTCTTCTTCTTCTTCATAATCCATCATCTGTTCTTATTTTCTTCTTTTTCTTCTTCTTGTTCATTGCTATATTACATCAGCCGTCTCTAGGTCTTCTTTTTCTTCTTACTCCATCATCCGTTCTTCTTTTCTTTTCTTTTTTGTTTTTGTTCATTGTTCTATTACATCATATTAATGGATCATTTTACTAATAGAAGGATTTATGATTCGGACGATGAAAATTGGAAAGAAAATAGAAAAAAGTCTTTGCATGATCCTATGAATGTTCGAAAGGATTCAAACAAAGATTTTGGTGAATCATCTAAATCAAAGGTTGACAAAATACACCAAAAAAAGAGAAAAGAAGCAGCAACCATTGTTGTTGAAATTAGTAAAAATTTTAGTAAAGGAATCCCATATGTATCATGAATTTTTGAAAATTGTTATCATGTATCAGACAATAAGTTTAATACATAAGTACTCAGTGTGTTATAGTGTGTTAGTCGATGCATTGATACATGAATTAGATGTGTATCATATGATTTCCTATGTATCAAGAGTTTTTGAAAATTGTTATCATGTATCAGTCAATAAGTTTAATAACTGCGCCATCAAGTGTGCTTGCTGATACATATCGACTCAGTGTGTTATAGTGTTTAGACGATGCATTGATACATGAATTTGATGTGTATCATATGATTTTCTATGTATCACGAGTTTAAATTGTTATCATGTATCAGTCAATAAGTTTAATAACTGGATGTTCATAAAAATGTCTTCAAACTAGATGATATAATCTTGAATTTTCAAAATTTGAAATTGTTATCCAATTACGTGCTGAATTAATGCTTATTAATGAACTGTTACCGTAATTTAAGCTGATTTAGATAACAAATTTAAATATTCCTTTTTTTCCCCTTTTAATCTTAACAGTTTTAAGTTACTGTGTATCATTTACCATGTACATACTAATGTATCACGCCACAACAATTTTAAGGGATTATTAGTAAATACTAAATTTGTCGGGACCATTAGTAATTATTGTATTACACTATGGGATTCCTTAAATTTATACTTTTAAATTTTGATTCTGGGAAAAGTTCATGTTCCTTCTCCGGTCTTACTTTCATGATTTCATTTTTTTTTCCTTCATCTACATATTTATATATGTATTATGTTTCTTAGTTTTTATATTTTTTTAAAAAAAATTCTTTCTTTTTTATCAGATTATAAGTTCATGATAATGGAGGATTCATATCCATATATGAGAATTATCAGAGGTATGCCATTATATGTCAATATTGTTGATAATCCACCTTTGTCTTCAATTGGGTTAACTCAGGATTTTGGGGTCAATATAGGGTATATGGCAAAACATAAAAAAGTTCAAGTTGAACAATTTGTTGAATTGAGATTTAAGAAAAAAAAGACCCAATGACAATTCAGAAAGTCATCAACAACGCAAAATCCATTAAGATTGTTGAAGGTTGAAGTAAGAGAAAAGTAAAAAACATAAGTTCAGAGGACATTGGATCTGCCTTATCAAAACTGGACAGGACTAGACAAATCTGAAGAACATCAATAACATCAGGTAGTGTAATTTATATACAAATTATTATGTATATAGTGGGTTGTATATTAAGATAATATATACAAAGTATTATGAGACAATTGCTATATGTATATTCTATTTGTTTTATACCAATTACTAAAGTTATGTATATAGTGGGTTGTATATTAAAATAACATATACAAAGTCTTATTAGACATAGCTATTTATATACAAATATTTAGTTTTGTATAACAGAAATTTGTTAAAATCATTGTATAATATGTATACAAAATTATAGTATATTAAACAAATTCGTTGATATACCCCAAAAAACTATGAACATTATAAAATATTGTTTATATGAACATTACACGCACACATGTACAAACATTTTTCAAGCTTACCATATATACAATTGATAAATGAACATTACACGATCATATTAATCATTAATTTTTTTTAAAAAACACGAAATTACATATGCCCATATACAAATATAATCCATATACCAAATTATTGTATATATACAAAAAAAAAATGATCATAATAATATATTGCATACAAACAGACTACACAAAATAATTAAAAACAAAAACAACACACTTGTTTTTTTTAAAAAAAAACACGATTGTCATATGTACAATTTTCGTATTATGATAGTCACATATATATTTAATAACACATAATAAACTACACACGAAATTGTATAAAAACTTATATATAATTTCTCAAAGATATACAATATAATCGATTTATATATATACAAATAAAATCATTAACGTCTGAGTGTTACATACGATTTGTTTAAAAAAACTGAGAAAATATTTGATTTTGAATGATTAGCTTAAATCATGGTATTGTGTAAATGTTTGTTATCGTATTTAGAGTTAGTGTTACCATTCAATGAAAATGTAAAATATTGAATAAATTAAAAACAAAAAAAATGTTTATACAAATTAAAAGATACATAACAAACTAAACTATACATATATAATATAATTATGTAAACTATACATATATAATGTTATTTCTTAAATTATGTGTATCATATACAAAAGTTTTCCATTAAAAAATTCAAATAACTAATCAATCGAGCTACTATAAGATTCTCCGATACGTGACACTAAATAATTGTTTTCGCAGCTGTAACTCAACAAAGAGATATTCACAAGTACACTATGACCCAGAATCTGTACTGGGTCAAAATTAGGCAAGTTGAATATTGTAAATGTACAGTGTCAAGATGCTTGCTTTTGAACTATATAATATTGAAATAATAATAATAATAATAACTAGAACCAGATAATAGTGAGGCCTATTCAAAGGATGTGACTTTTAGAAGAAATTGACTTCTCAATATGAAATATCTAAACAAAAATCTAAATATTATTCTGCTCATAATTAATATTTCATCAAAACGTTACGTTCCTTCAATTATTTTATTTTATTTTATTTTTTAATGAAAAGTCAAAGTATATACTATATGGTATCGTATTAATATTGGCATTTGGTAAGTAACTGTCTCGTTCACATTCAGACTTTTCCAGTGTTGTGTATAGTGCAATATTTTTATTTTTGAAGCGTCATTACAACAAGCAATAATCAAGCTAAAATTATAATGATTCAACATCCATTATATACATATCAATAAAAGTAATTTTTAATTTTATATATACAAGTAATTTTTTGCTGAAATTTTTTTAGAAAATTACAGTTCAAAACGCATGTTCTATTATAATTTTGTTATCAAGGAAGGATTCACGATTTGAACTTTATTATTTTTTCTTTTGAAATTATAGGCTCAAATAAGATTACTTCTTATGTTTTGATTAGTATTTCTTATTTCATTCTTAATTTGTTTTTAAAAAATATCATGTTTCATTTTAACCGTTCTTTTATTTCAACTTTCTACCTGACGTTTTTAAGACCATAAAATATAATTAATAATAGTATCATTTTGATATGTTCTTCTTTCTTCTTTAAACAAAGACAAATAAATTAAAACGAAACATAATTTTTTATACACACATTATATTATGTTACATAATGAAATAGTAGGTTGAATTGAACATTGAACTAATTATGGGTAGATATAGGTAGGCATTAACTAGTACTCTATGTTGAGTTAGAGAGTTTAATATACCTATATATTGTCTTTTGAAAGACAAATGAGTTGCATATAAATTTGGATATTCTTTTTACTTTTTTTCATCATTTTTGTATAAAGTGACTTCTAGTGGAGAAGAAGAGTTCACTTGTCTTGAAATTAAGTTGATTATGTGTAAGATCAGTGTCAATACAAAAAAAAAAAAAGTGATAACAAAGCACAATCAATAAATAGTGTAGTGAAATGCATTTAGACAACTCTTGTACAAAATTGATTTATAATTATAATATATGAAGACAAATTTGCTTTTTGATCTCATAAAAAAAGAGAAGGGTGGGTCCTAGCAACTTGTTTATCTACTGGATTACGTTTTGTTGAAAGCAATATAATCCCACCCCTAATTTATTGCTTTGCCATTTTCCAACAATCAACTTGTCTACTACTACCAAGTTCTACCCTTTTGTCCATTTTCATATCCAACTCTCATCTGTTTTCTTGGGCTTATCATCAATTGTGGGCCCTACTTTCTTGGGCTAGGCCCAATTGAATGGGCCTATTAAGTATGACATCACTATTTTAAATATCGGACACCTAGTACAAAATGACAATCGATAAAGAAAAATATTTCAGTTACGACTATTAAGTTATATTGGTGAGATGGTGACATGAAGAACTTTGTATACCTTTTGTCTCATATCACTTATATACTTCAGTTGCGACTTGACTATTAAGCTATGTTCATCGGTGAGACAGCAACATTAAGACATCTTTTGTCATCCCATATCACTTAAAAGTAAAAAAGAGATGCTAAACTTTTCCTTTTCGTATGTTATGATAAGAGTGTTATATTTCTAAATTTGATAACAATTAACTTCTTACTTTAAGTTACTGTTAATGTATAGTTTTTATAATCACATAAATATTTTTACATGTCTAAAAATCACAAGTTCAAAAAGTTTTTGTCACACGATTAAACATTATAACATAATTTAGACCACAAGTCTTCCAGACGTTTATCCTTAACTTTCATGCCGATTTAAACTATGTCACATAAATTACATTCGAGAAAAGTATTATGCAATATACATGAAAATAAGACAACTTAATTAACAAGTAAATGTAGTATATACTATAAGTACCACCTTTATGTGTAAAATTTCTGTCTTAGAACCTAGCTACCATCCATAGGGAAGTGGTCCATCAATTCATATTTGGAAAAAAAGGGTGGACAACATTTTTTCCACTTCATGGAAGTAGCAATGTATGTGGACTTTGATCAAGAATAGTAGCAATTATGTTTTTACTTTTTGAAGAATAGGACTTGCAAATATGGTTTCTAAAATCAGCATGGTAAGATTATAAAGTTTGGTTCTTTTTCCCATTTTTCTAGGCGCTTTTTAAACAAATATCATGATATATATAGTGTGAATTATTGGATGTGATACAAAGGGTGTTACTTCTAATTAATTTTGGCTTTTCTTTAACAGATAAATGTTATGATCCACTTTACTTTGTTGATGAATCACTAGTCATGACAGAATATGTTCAATCTTAGGAACCTAATTATCTTATACAAACCACATTGACAAACAATTTTTGAATATATTAATACACTATACCTAGTTTGGCAGGATGTATTAGAACGAATAATGCATTTATTAGTCATGATATTATTTATTTTTATTGGTTGAATATTTAGCTTATGTATTGATTATAAATCATCTAAGACATATCAAACCATACCATAATGTAATCAATACAAGGGTTACTAATTGGGATATTTACATAAATTGTCTGTTATATTCACGGTTTACTTTTTATAGTTGGTATATATTAGTTATACATATACTGTATATCTTATGGTTATTTTTAGTTTAAGCAATTTGATGGGCGACTATTTATATTATTTCTTCTTATTTATACATGAGTAAGTTAAGTTAAATAAAAGATAAATCTCAATAATATTAGTAATACATTTTTTAAGTATTATTCTTATACACTCAAATTAAATGATCTGACCCCTATCTGTTAGCGAATAGAGTATACTCTCATACAATATGCATAAATTCAACTCCCAAATATATACTTTTTCTTCATATAGTTTAGAATAACAAAAAAATAGTTTGGTCAACTAGAGAATAGTGATGTTTAAGGACAATAGATTAGTTGATATTGAATGAACTAATTGTTATATATCTAACTAATATACAAATAAAAAAGCAGGTATAATGTAGGTAGAAGACTATTCCATTTACCTTAATCACATTTATATTATATAGTATATAATATTGTATAAGGGTCCACAAAGGGGAGATAATGAATCAGCAATTGTGGGGAGTAGTCATGAAAATTGCCACTTTTTGCTGCTTTTATAAATTTTTGTATGATCATATAATAGTGGTTAGTAAACTTACCTGACATCATGGCTTAGGCAACTTGACTTTATGTTATATGATTTTTTTTAAAGGGCCAAATTTGAGTAGTGTTTTATATGATAGAGAAAGGGAAAATAGGGGATAGAATCCAAGTACACTGTTTTTTCTTTTAAAAAAATAGTGGTCTGGATTAGCTTTTACTTATTTCTAATTTAATTATTTCAATATAAGTATTTATTTATATGGTATCTTCTCGCAATATAAATATTCGATAAATTTATATAGACAGATATAAAAAAAATCACGTATAAACATTACAAAAATCATTTCATTCCTACTCCGATCACCCTAACCCACATCCCTTTACAACTCACCTCGTCACGCATACTCCCCTTTCCCTCCTTATAATGTTTTCCTAGATTACATTATTTTTTAAATAAATTTTTTCACTTATCAAATATCGAATAAAAACTTTAGAAATTTTTTTCATGGATGACCTCCTGTAATTTTCACCCATTTCATTATTTAATTGACCTCACCTTGAAGTGCTGAAATGATAAGGATTATGTTCTTTAGTTGAATACATAATTATATAAATTATAATAATAATAATTTATTTCTATATTTGGACCCATAAATAAAAAAGGTAAAGGAATGGGCATTGCATCACAATAAAGTTGGCAAATCAAATGCAACACAAAGTAGAAGATGGGGAAGTATGATCCACACTTATTCCCCACTCCAATTTGTTGTGTATTCTTACGTGGCCACCATAAGCTACAAAAAAAAAAGTTTATCTTTTTTATTTTCTATAAATTTTAACTGTACAATTTAGGTGGGATAATTTTAATTTTCCAAATAAATTATCAAGCTCAATTTGACTAGGAAAACACTAATCAAATTTTAACTGTATAGTTAAATTTCTTCCAACTTGACATAATTCGAAGAAATATGAGTTGTTACACATGACATATTCGAAATAGATAGTTTCTATCGATTAAATTTATAAGCAGGTCACGAGAATTTATTTATTTTTTTCGATTTTTCCACTTGTGTTTTTGAGGGTTATTCTTTTTAAATTCATAGTTTTGTGCACGTGGCCAACCTTCTGGAAATCCCTAATGAACTTAAATGGCCAACCCCATTTAGAGA
The DNA here is from genome assembly GCF_001406875.1 of Solanum pennellii. Taxonomy (NCBI): domain Eukaryota; kingdom Viridiplantae; phylum Streptophyta; class Magnoliopsida; order Solanales; family Solanaceae; genus Solanum; species Solanum pennellii. The sequence goes on from NC_028644.1 coordinate 65,146,989, forward strand.
TCCCCAAAATCTCAATCAATATATCCATGGCTTTTGTGCACGTGGTTTATTTAAAATAGAGGAAAATTTCATTATTTATTAACAAGTGGTCCTTTCATAAAGCATCGTAGTGAATTATACAGGGCATAAATTCCATGTCGATCACAACATTTAATAATAAATGCCGTACCTTTTTAAAAGCAAAGTTAATATTTGAATCTTATGAATTCTCAATCGATTTATTTATCTATTTGATATTGTAGGTTTTGATTGATTTGGTAATTTAGGTAACAAATGTTAAATGTGTTGATGAGATTATAAACAGAAAAAAAATAGTAAGGTGGGAATGTGTTTGAGTGAAAAGAAACCAAATATTTGGGTGCAAAAAAGTGAAAGAATAGAAGCCAACCAAAAAGAACATTAAATTCAGAGAGGGTTTGCCGACCTTCCCTACTGAATATAATTATTAGTATTACGTACCAAATACATACTTACTATATTGGTACATTTGGTCCTCGTCACATTTATGACTATTCTAGCCAAATGGTTATATATGCATGCACTTAGGTGTGTGGAAGATATTACTTTTTAAAAATAAGTGGTTTGAGATCGTGGATCATAAAAAAAAATATTTATTATTTAAGATTTGATTATAACTTGAGATTCAATTCTGATCACTGATTTAGACATTGAGACACAAAGCTAATCCAAGATGCATAAGAAGATCTAATCTCAGGCCTGACCTTGACATCCATCAATAACACGCTTAAATTTTAATTTAATTCTGTGTCAATTCGATATTGGGTGATCTCTCGTTGATTCGAGATTGAATTTTTTTCTTTTTTTTGGTGTGGGGNTTTTAGGTTGGTAGGCAAATAAAATATTTAATTTAATTATTAAATCATACACATAATAAACTTTAAATACCAATATTAATTCTTTTTTTTTTTAATATAGTCCAGTCATATATATAGATTTAAAGTGTCTGCATTAGACTTCAAAGGTCAGGACACTTGGCCAACCATACACTATCCATGCAACTACACTCGTGGAGATCTTATAAATGGAATTATGTGACAAAAATTTAACATCATTTTTTGTTTGTTAATCTATTAATGTGATTACAAATTATTATTATTATTATTGTTATTATTATTATTATTATTATTGTTATTACATTGTTTTTAAAAGGGAAAATGCACGAGTACCCCCTCAATCTATGTCTGAAATGTCAGAGACACACTTATATTATACTAAGGTCCTATTATCCTTTGAACTTATTTGATAAGTAATTTTCTACCCCTTTTCGGCTTACGTGACACTAGTTTGAAAAAAAAAGTCAACCAACGTTGGGCCCACAAGATAGTGCCACGTAGGCTGAATAAGGGTAAAAAATTATTAATAAAATGAGTTCAGGAGATAATAAGACTTAGTATGAAATAAGTGTATCTCTAAGATTTCGAGCATAGTTTGAAGGGATACTTATGCATTATCCCCTTTTAAAAATGAATTTGCTTCTTTTTTAAGATCGAATTAATAAGTAAATAAAGTATATGTCGTAAAAATTCTAACAGAAGGTAAAAAGTTTAGTAACTTAATTCACTTTTGTGGTATTCCTTATTACAAACACGAAATATATATTTTTTTTTAAAAAAAATAACTCGGTTCTAACTTGTACGTAGAATATTCTATAAAAATGTACAAAAAAAGGAACTAGGACCATTCATATATGTGCTGTCACATTGGCCGCTTAATAGACTGACAATTGGCAAAACAAACATCACTTAATTTGACTCCTCATTCATCAAACTATATATTAAAGGTAATATATACTAGTAGATACAAAATGTAAGGTTTTATAGACATTTGTTGTTTACATTAAATTAAATAAACTAATTGTTAATAATATGTCAAACTTGAAATATAGATCATGATTTTTTTAGGAAAAATTATTTAAACTAACTGTATCGACTCAAAAATCAATTTTTACGATGATATCTATAAAAAAATAATGCACACAGTATAGTGATATTATACATTCTTTATCAAATTTATTCATGTATTTTTGTCTCTAAAATATCTAATCATAACGGGCTACACATAATTGGTTATAAACACGTCCAAATTTTACTACGCATATATACCTACTCGATGCAAAAATTCGTGTAAGTCTGGTTCAATATATATTATTTTATTTATTTTAATTTATGTTGTTTAAATAAAATTAAAAGAGTTGATTAAATTATTAAATATTTTTTTTGGTTACTTTTCAAATGATATGCATGTGATATTTAGTAAGTTAAACGGTCTTTTTGATATATTTGTTCAAATATTTGAGTTGTTAGTTATTTTAATGTACGTGGTTTATGTGATATTTTAAAGTTAATTAATATTTTAATGTATTTTAAATACTTAAATTGCAATTTATAATTTTATGAACGAAATTTTCAAATAATATACATTACCTCTTTTTATCACCATTTATGTGACGTGTGTAAATATTTTATGATTTATATTAAAACGAACAAAATGCAAAATATGAATAGAGGAAGTTGAGGAGAAAGACATTAAATCGAATAATTAACCGACAAACTCTAAGCTCCTCAACGTTGACTCTTATAATATATACCACGCATTTGTACATATAATTTCAATCATATAAAATTATATGATTGATATATACATTCTGCAATATTTTGAAATTTAAGTACTATATTTTGAAATGTAATAAGATCTCGTTTATTTTTTCCTAAAAAAATAAACAGCCGTTAATGACACTATGTAAAGTTAATATAAACATAACAATTAATTTTTATAGACAACGTATTGTAAATTACTTTTGTTTAGAATGCATCTTTATTTACGTTATTTCATTTATTTTACTTGTGAATGTATTATTCTTAAATCTACAATCGTAATAAGATAATGATCAATTATTCATGTATGATTGTATTCTATTTTCTTTTAATTTTATTTTATAATGATCAATTATTCATGTATGATTGTATTCTATTTTCTTTTAATTTTATTTTATGAGATTACGTTAAATTCATTATCGTTGTCGTAATAGACAACGTGTCAAAAGTCCCTCATCATAGGCCCCCCTAACCAAAGATGCAAAAGAATCATCTACATGTTCCTTCATGGATCGACACATCTCCTATCTACACTTTCTTTTCTTCACCTTTAATTCTTTTCCAATTATTGAACTTTCTTAACCAAAAAGAAATCAAAAATACAAATATTTACATTGAAGTTTCTCCATCTTTTTTGTAAAAATCTTGTGTGTATCAATTGGCATTTGAAAAGTATTTATGACTTCTCTTTTTCTGATTTAAACAGAAGTCATTGTACTCCCATCCCATGATTTTAACTTTTATATAGAATGTCTACATGAGAATAATTATAATACTAATAATTTATATAATATTATTTCAAAATAACAAAAATAAGTTATATATTCATATCATACGTATAATTCTATTTATACTTTTAAATAAGGAAATAAGAATAAATATATTTTTAAATTATCATAAATAGTATGTAAATATCCACATTATATTTTTTGGATGTTGACACTTTTATTGTCCAAAATTATAGCATATATGCCTTGTAGAATTTATTTTAATAGAAGACTAAATATAGATATGTGACGCAATTTTATCCGTCGATATAATATTTAATAAATATCGGTATGTGAATAAGATTATGACACGTGTATGTCCGTTTGTATAAGTGGCATATATGGTCTAGTTCTTAGATGATAGGGGCCAGTGGCGGAGCCAAGATTTGAATAAGAGAGTCAAAAAATTTAAAAAAATAGACACATGAAGTAGTCGAAGGTGGTTCGACATCTACTATATATACCTAAAAAATTATTTAAATCGTGTATAAATAATATAATTTTCCGCTGAGAGGTTTGGATGAACCCCCTCATTGTAAGATGGCTCTCCCATTGCCCATTGGCAAGGACATAAATATCCCAAAAGTATAATAGAAGATATTTAGATATCTTTTATGATAGTTCGAAAGAATATTTGTCCTTTTTTCCTTCAAATAATTACCTATCTTTCTATTAATTAATAATTTTCTTTTTTATCATATATATATAATGGCGGAGCCAGAATTTTCATGAAGAGTGTCCAAGTGCTAAAGCTTCTTAAAAAGTGAAAAAAAATTTACTAGTAGTAAAACCCAAACACACTAACACTTTAAATTTTTGTATCTTTACTTTTTCAAGTGAAATCACTAGGCTACATCATATTACTATATCAAGGGTGTTAAAATATATTATTTAATTACTTAATTTATCATTTTACTTGTATATACAATGTATTATTCTGACGAATGACACCCTGACACAAATATAACTACGCCACTATATATATATACTATCAAATTCATTAAAATAGAAATATAGGCGAACGAGATGGAGAGTACATTTTTCGATAGCAATGTGGCATGCGACATGAGTTATCATCAAGGAGTGAACAAACAGTGAAAGAGTACTGAACTATAAGATTCAAATTACAGTTTACTGTTCAAGGTAACTCTGCCTAAAAGTATGGAAAAAAGTTTGAATGTTTTGAAAGGAATAATTTGAAGTAGGTAATATTATAAGGTGAAAAAAAAAAAGTACCATCCTTACAATTATTGCTTTGTGTTTCTCATTATTCCAGCACTTTCTTCATGTTGTTGGATAGTTTGATAAATATTTTTTGTTTTATACTTTTTAAAATATATGAATTATTATTGAAGGAATATTGATTGTATTCAAGTGTTAAGGGAATACATGGGAGATATATATAGGAGATATAGGAAGGAGTACTAATCCTAATAGGACTAGAATTAAGGAGTACTAATCCTAATAGGACTAGGATTAGTACACAGTAAATACTAATATTATTTTATACTATTTATTTAATACTATCTGTTATTATCCCCCCTCAAGCTGAGCTGAGCGGAAGCGAACGGAAGCTTGGAACTGAGGTAATCGTGCTGTCGGCTCGGGAGAGGCTTGGTGAGAATATCAGCCGGTTGTTCTTCAGTGGGTACATACTGCACAGTCATGGTGCCGGCCTGAACTTCATCGCGAACAAAGAGACAATCGGTATCAACATGCTTCATTCTGGTGTGTAGGACGGAATTCTTGGCCACACAGATGGTTGATTTGTTGTCACAATAGAGAGCAGGAACAGTGTGAGTGGCGCGGAGTTCGCGAAGAATATATGTGACCCACATGGTCTCAGCAGCAAGAAGAGCAAGGGCGCGGTATTCAGCTTCAGTCGAGGACCGAGAGACCTTGGGTTGTTTTTTTGTACACCAGGAGATCAGGTTCGGCCCCAAAAAAACGAGAAACCCCGATGTAGATTTTCTGTCATTTTTATCATTCGCCCAATCTGAATCTGAGAAACCCCGAAGCTCCAAGTCCCCGGGTCGAATGAGTAAACCACGACCAAGAGTGCCAAAAATGTACCTGAGAATGCGTTTTAGACAATGGTAATCATGTTCACTTGGTTGATGCATGCGCTGAGCAACTCGGTTGACAGCAAACTGGATGTCAGGACGGGTAATGGCCAGATACTGTAGAGCCCCAATGAGGCTGCGGAAGTGGGTGATATCGGCAAAGGGGGTGTCGGCTCCATTCGTAGACGAAGAGACTGCCATCGGTGTTGGTTGACTGGTGCATTTTTCCAGTCCAGCTTTCTGCAACAGATCTCGAGCATATTTTGACTGATGAAGAAACAAGCCGCTGCCTGTCCGAGAAACCTCCATTCCCAGAAAATAATGTAACGGGCCAAGGTCCTTCATTTTGAAGGTAGTATGCATAGCTCGAGTGACATCCTGAATGAGAGCTGCAGTAGAGCCTGTAATAATGATATCATCTACATAGACAAGAAGAATGACTGTACCGTGTGCTGAATGTCGAGTAAACAGACTCGTGTCGTGTACGCAACACGTGAAGCCGAGTCCCTGGAGGAACGTTTTCAGACGTGTGTACCAAGCACGGGGGGCTTGCTTGAGCCCATACAGAGACTTCTGGAGTTTGCAAACATGTTGAGGGAAGCGGGGATCAACATAGCCCGGTGGTTGCGTCATGTAGATAGTTTCATCAAGCATGCCATGAAGAAAAGCATTGGAAACATCCAACTGATTGATGAGCCAATTGTTGCGCACGGCGAGTGACAGTACCAGGCGAATGGTTTCCTGCCGAATAACAGGACTGAATGTCTCGGAGTAATCAAGCCCATACTCCTGATTGTAGCCTTTAGCAACCAAACGAGCCTTGTACCTGGAAATACTGCCATCCGCATTGTGTTTAATTTTGTACACCCATTTACAGCCCACTGGGTGCCGCCCATGGGGCTTAGGTACAAGAACCCAAGTTTTCTGATCAGTCAAAGCCTTAAACTCGTCATCCATAGCATGACGCCAATAAGCATTTTTTGAGGCAACAGAGTAGGTTGTTGGTTCACTATCGGGAAGGGGTGTATTTGGTAGTATGGTAGCCTGAAAGGTTTTGGGTTTAAAGATACCGGCTTTGCCACGGGTTAACATGGGATGAGTATTGGGGGGTGGCACGGGCGGTGGTGATTCGGGGGTGGCCGGGAAGGACCCAAAACGGATCGGGCTGGAGATGTTGTGGGTATGGGGTGGTTCGGGTTGGTTGTGAGTGTGGGTGGTGGTTGCGGGTGTATTGTGGGTGACGGTCGAAGGGGTGATGAGGGGTGGTTGGGTAGTGGGTGGAGGTGTGGGGGAAGGTGGTGAGGGACCCTGTGAGTATGTTGGAAAAAGGGGAAGGACGCCAATGAATGATGTATTTGTGGAGGAGGAAATAGACTCGTAGGGAAACTCATTTTCGACAAATTTGACATGACGAGATATGTAGACTTTATGAGTTTGTGGGTCAAGACAGCGATAACCCTTGGAGGTAGGATGATAGCCCAAAAAAATACAAGGACGGGATCGGGGTTGTAATTTGTGAGTAATATGAGGGCGTAGCCAAGGGTAGGCAAGACACCCAAAGACGCGGAGGTTGGTATAATTGGGAAGTTCTTGGTAAAGGAGTTGATAGGGTGATTTGTTGGAGAGAGTGTGACTGGGCATTCTGTTAATGAGGTAGTTTGCGGTGGCTAGAGCTTCTACCCAAAAGGAGACAGGGAGATGAGATTGATGTAGAAGAGTAACCACCGTTTCAATGAGATGGCGATGCTTACGCTCAGCCACCCCATTCTGTTCGGGAGTGTATGGACAGGAGGTTTGATGTATAATTCCCAGGGATTGCAGAAACTGGCCAAAGATGTTATTGACATATTCCTTTCCATTGTCACTTCGAAAAAGTTTAACATGAGAATTGAATTGTGTTTTGACCATTTTTTCAAAAGTGACAAAGGTGGTGTATGCCTGTGATTTGTGTTTTAGTGGGTACAACCAAGTGTATTTTGTAAAATCATCCACAAAACAAATATAATAGCGAAAACCAGAAAATGAAGGAACAGCAGTAGGACCCCATAGGTCAGAATGAATAAGTTGAAAAGGTGCAGTTGTACGCTTCTCAGATAAAGTAAAAGGTAATTTATGAGATTTAGCAATTGAACAGGAGTCACAATTGTTTACATGAATGGAAGAAAAACCTAATTGAGACATTAAAGAATTTATTATTTGAGTAGACGGGTGACCCAGACGACTGTGCCACAACAGACTGTGGCCATCAGCCGAAAGAGCCACCGGAGCCACAGGAACGCTTTCTGAAACTGGGTGGGCAGACGAACTTGTGCCAGGAAGAACGTACAGACCATGCTCACAGGGGCCCTGAAAAATCACCCTCTTGGTAGTATTGTCTAGGATCTGAAAATCATTAGAGGTGAACAAGAGTGAGCAATTATTGTCTTTTGTGAATTGGTGAACTGAAAGGAGATTGGATTTAATAGAAGGGACGTGGGTAAGGTTACCTAGGTGAAAGATAGCGGTGGGGGTTTTAATGGTACCCGTGCCAGTGTGAGAAATATTAAGGGACTCACCGTTGCCAACAGTAATACCATTGGAGCCATGATATGGATTTGGAGCGTTAAGCTTGGATAGATCAGAAGTAACGTGCATGTTGGCCCCAGTATCCAACAGCCATTCAGAGGAAGGGCCGGCTTGAGATGCATAATTGGCACGGTTATCACTATTTCGGCTCTCCTCATACCGAAACCAGCAACGAACAGCGGTGTGTCCTGTTTTCTGACAGATTTGACAAGTTGGACGATCCCGCTCGTAAGTGCCCTGCCCGCCGCTGGAAGATGACTGCCCGCCGCTGCCGAAGGAGTGCAGGCTGTTGTTGCTGCCGTGCTGCTGACCGTCGTACGGCGGACGACTGCCCTGCCGACCGCCGCGCCCGCGGCCTCCGCTGTTTCTGCCGTAGCCGCCGCGGCTCCCCTGCCGGCCGCCACCACGCCCCCCGCGATAGTTCTGGCTTGCGGTGAGGGCGGTGGCCGGCTCCATAACAGCGGCTTCTCGGAGAAGAAGTTTGCTCTCCAGATCCACGTTGATTTCTTCACTTTTTAGCCACGAGGAGAGAGTAGCCAGGTCAACGGGCGTTGGACTGATGCGAACCGCCTGTTTAATGGAGGAGTAAGCTGATGGGAGCCCCCGAACGACGCACATGACGAGATCTTTTTCGGGAATGATTTCGTTCACGGTGTCGAGGGCTGTGATGATGGTGGAGACCTCGTCTAAATACTCCGCCATAGTTTTCGTGCCTTTGGTAATTGTGTGGAGACGATCACGCAATTGAAAAATATGAGAGTGGGAAATTGATGCATAGCGTGTTGCGAGGGCCGTCCACAGGGCTGAAGCAGTTGTGTAGGATCGGACGTGTTTCTGAACCGTGGGAGAGATGACCGCAATCAAACATGATCGGATCTGGCCATCCACGGCTTTCCAGGCGGCATGGGCCGGATTGGTTTTTTCTGATTTGTCCGTGGCGGTGATGACTGCCGGCGGCGGTTCTGTGCTTCCATCGACGTATTTGAGAAGGTAATTAGCCTCAAGGGCTGTAAGAACGGTGATTTTCCATGTAGGGTAATTTATGTCTGATAATTTTTCGGGAATCAGGGCATGAAGATGCCTGAGAAGGAGTTTAACGCCAGAAGGAAGTGAATCGAGAGGATCCACCTCGGTTGTCATGGCTGCCGCCGCCCAAGAGAAGAGAGGGAACAATCGGTGCCCTAAAGAGAGAAAAAAAAAACTAGAGAAAAGAAGATCTAGGTTTTCTGGCTCCTGATACCATGAAGGAATATTGATTGTATTCAAGTGTTAAGGGAATACATGGGAGATATATATAGGAGATATAGGAAGGAGTACTAATCCTAATAGGACTAGAATTAAGGAGTACTAATCCTAATAGGACTAGGATTAGTACACAGTAAATACTAATATTATTTTATACTATTTATTTAATACTATCTGTTATTAATTATCATATGTTAACTCTCATGTATTTATCCTTTATCATTGTATGTGGACTTTACGTGAATATTTTTGTTTCATTTAAAATTGCCTTCTAGTATTATTCTTGTACTCCAACTCAATATTAGGATAACTATAACCTTTTTTTAAAAAATACATGGGTATGTATTTTTATTCAAATTGAAAGTATGATGAACGATAAATATTTTTCTTTCTTTTGAGAGTTTAGGGATGAACATGCCCTTTTTTGTATTTTATGGATTGGTACAATCCATATGAATATTTTAACCGATGTTTTATATGAATAGTAATTTCATTATCTTAGTATAAATAATTAGATAAAATAATTTCGTATTTAACTAATAATTCAAATCAAATATAAGATGGTAATTTTAAATTACATCACTAAATTATGACTTTTTTATCCCACGTATCAAACTGAAAATTCTTATGTTATGTAGAACCATCGCATACAGACATCTATATATATAGTTGGTGAAGCTATACGTTTCTTATTTTTAATTAATAAGCTCTTTCATTCATGTGGATTGGATTCTTTTGCCTGGCTAAATTGACAGAAGCAAATTAAATTGGTTTTTTATATTTAAACACAAAACATCTGCCTTCGGCAAATTGTAGTACTTTTTTGGATTATATTGTTAATCTCATTTAATTAATTTAACTAATAACACATCTAGATATGTTTCTACATATTCCTATCACAATAATGAAAATAGCTTTTAGCAATATATATATATTAATAAAAAGTACTAAAATGTTTTATCATATCAGTTAATTAAGTGTCGTCAACGTTTCAGGAATATTTATAAAAAATGTTAATTATCTCTAAAAATATATATTTAAAAACAATTCAACTATTAATTAATTGTATGTTATGGGGCATAAGTAGCATCACCAAAGAGATCTTTGTCACAATGTCCAATATATTAGATCTTCAATTAGCAAATGGCAACCAACAAATGTACAATTTGATTACCTCTACAAAAGAACATTCAATCTTTTCCTCATGCAATTAAAAAGGGTATAAATAAAGCAAAAAAACATGCCAAAGGCATAAAAAAGGTGTCAATTGGGCAGCCCCCACAATTGTTTTTAATACATATAAGTACCGTTCACAATGTGGCAACTCATTATCACACATTTTTCAATTCCAAAAGGGGAATAGGCAAATAATAAAGAAGTAAGCAAGCAAATTCAGAACCGTAAATAGAGGTAGTCATAATCGAAAGATTCGATTTCGTAGCTCTTTAGAAACTTTTTTTAGTTATATACTTCTTTTCACAAGAGAACGATAAATTAAATCAAAACACATTACTTGATTTTCATCGAGATATACAAACATTGTGTTAAGTGTTTACTTTAAAAAATTATTGTTACATCAATGTAAAAAAGAAGTTAAAAAGATAAAAAGGAAAACCTCTAGAGTTCATGATTACACGATTAGGTCACTTTTAGTTGTTATAGCAAATGTTGTCTTATATTTAGGATCAGTAGATCGACTTGACGATAAAAATATTTTTACCCTACTGAATTAAAGATTTGAAGTTTATGAATTTATCTAATGATTTTTCATTAATACTATATCAATCATTGTTGAGTTTACAATCAAATATCTAAAAATATTTTTAAATACACATACATAGCCTCGATAAAAATTATCACGTAAACTCGTAATATTTTGAAATTTTAAAGAATGTGCTGCCTTTGTAACCCCCTAGGTAGGAAAAAAAATACACATTTGGTTATTTTAGAGCAATGTTAAGGAAATACAGTGGAAGCAGAGTTTTAAGTAAAAATTAGTTTAGAGAAACTGATGAGAAGCAAAGCCAAAGAAAGGGCTCAAAAGAGATGGCAGTTAAGTAACAAAAAGTAGTCAATCATATCTTTTTTGGACTTTGGGGGTTTCAAATGGCAATTTTTGGTCCTGTTTCACGTGCCCTACTCTTAAAGTTACCATCACACGAGCACCACGCACCAAACCTCATCCTAAACATACTTCTTCCATCCAACCACTTCAATTAACACTCTTTAGGATATAGCCAAATAATATACAACAATAACACACGCAGTATGATCTCATAAGTTAGCTTTTAAGGAAAGTGATGTATTCATACTCAATCTTATTAAAAAAATTATTTTCGATAAATTACCTGCTTAAGTAAAACATATACATAAATCATACTGAATTCAAAATAATAGCACGCCAAAGCGGAACACAATAACTAAAAGAAATGAAATTAAATTACGCTCGCATTCTATCCTATTCTCGACCTCTATATCTTCTTATTAAATAATCTACTTATTAGTTTAAAGCTAATATATAAAACTTTTTTTCGCAATTTGAGTCATATGGAATTTAAAATATCAAACAACCAAAGAGTTATTTTTAACAAATTGCCACTTGCTATTTTATTGGGGTCCCCAGAACCACACATCATCTTTTCTTCTACGATATTCTTCTCATTTAATATTATTATATATTTTAGAATAAAGTTAAAAAAAGGATAATTGGACGGACATTTTAATGGCCATGGCAGAGCCCGACCCGCTTATTTTTCTTCAAGCCCGAATAAGGTCCATTATAATAGTCAAAAAACTCATACTCATTAAACGTCATTGCAGAATCATGACCGTCAAATCAACCATTTAATCCAACGGTCCTCAATCAACCATAGCTCCACTTAACAAACAGAGAAAACCCCTCCACCAAGAAACCAACCAACCACAAAAACGAATAATGATAAAGTGATAAATGCTTCTTAATTAAATTTCAATTTTGAATCTCCTCCAAATATTGAGTTACCTTTGATTAAATAATATAAATATTTTCGAATCGATTTCAAATTTTATCAGACTCTTATAAACCAAGCCTTGTGGGGGCGGCTATAAGTCTACAACCTACACCCAGAATGTCCAAAAATCAACACCTAGCATCTTTCATCCAATCATTACCTGCCACGTACTAATTTGTCTCCTTCAACCTGGGCCCCGTATTGTGACAAACTTATTGGCAGTTAGTACCTCAACCAGTCAAAAATTTCCAACTTTACCAGATTATATACTAGCTGCTCAAAAATCAAACAAATACGTCGTTCGATTCAATTTATTTACAAAAATCGGAAAACAAAGACGGTATTAAAAATGAAGTAAACAAGAAGATAGACACAGTTGTTAAAATATTCCAAACTATAAGAACATTATATTTACATTTTAGATTACAGTAGGAGGAAAAAGAAAACAAACAAAACTTATGTATAATCACTCTAAAAAGCCAAGAGTCACTGTATCTTGATATTTCATCATACTATATAATATAATATAATATAATATATAGCTTATTTTCTAAGCCCAACTAAGTTTTCCCTATTGGTCCCTTAACATTTTCTTATTTCAACTTCCACCCCTCCAACTTTTCCCCAACATACACTATAGTAGCTAAAAAGTATATACACAATAAAGCAAACACTGGCCTTCTCTAGAGAAGGAAGAAAGCACTAGTGTTTTTGACTGAGAAGTTTCTGCATTCTGCATTCTGATCTTTTTTACTAATGTATAATTAGGAGCAAATGAAGGACTTTGATTTTGATTTTTTCTAAAACTTAATAACCTATAACTAGTCCTCCCATTGGGGCTCGATGCGGAATTCCCTTTCTTCGCTTGGCTGTTCTGTAATTAACTGAAGTTGGAGGGGGCGTTGACGGACTGAAGCTTTGGTGGACCTTGTTGCTTGTACTGTTCTGCCGGCCATGGCTGCTGCTGCTGTAGGAATCCTCTGAGTCATAGACGGCGGCTGCAGCAGCCGGCGAGGACTTCTTCTTCTCCGGCGATTGTTTTGGCCTCTTAACGAAGTTCTTTGAAGTCCCAACAATCTAATCAAAAATAACAAATTAAATACAACTTGCTTCTAGAAGTACTAACAATCAAGATTCAAAATCACCCATTCCCAATTCCCAATATTTTTTAATATGTATCCCAAAAATCTGTTGATGATGCCAAAATAATGGACCAATTGCTTCACATTTTGTCAAAAAAAACCCAATTGCAGCAAAGTTAATTTTATGAGACCATTAAAAGTCAAAGAAAATTATAGTTTAGTACCTTGCAACCAAGAGAGCAGAATCTGAAGGAATCAAGAAGACTCCTTTCACAGACTTCACAGGTATTGGTGACACCTTTGCCTGGCCTAGGCTGTGGTCTCTCATTCAAGAAAACAACTTTTGCACTGTTGATAATGTAGGTCTGAACTGAAGTGATATCCAGAAATTTCTGTATTTCATTCACCCGTATCACATCATGGTACGATGACCTCCGAATCTGTTTAAAAAAAAAAAGAACAGAGCAACCCACATTCAATCAGTCAATCTTCAAGTCAACCATGAAAAAATAGAACAATGAACAAATACACGAATCAAAAGGGGAGCTTTAAAACAGTACATTTCTTTTGTTGTTCCATTAAAGGAAAAGAGTAAAGGAGAGAAATAAAAAGTCCTCTGTACTTGACAGAAAATGGCAGAAACCCCAAAAAAATTCAAATTCAAATTCAAATGGAATGGATGCTTCAAAACAGTACATTTTTTTGATTCCATTTCTCCATATCTTACAAAAATGGCGGAAAACTGAAACCGGAATCTAAAAGAATCATTTAATTGGGGGGAAAGAAAAGGGGAAATTGGAAATGAATGAAAATCAAACCCTAATTAACCATAAAGATCAAATAGCTAATCAACTGAGCTATGAAGAATCTCAATTTATCAAATACATAAAAACAAGGAATACAAACGAACCTGAATGGCACGATGGTCCTTATGATGAGATAAACAAATGGAACAAAGAGCACCATCCATACAATCCAAACAGTACATGTTACATTCGCTCTTATGAGAATCAACATGTAACTTGCATTGAACGAAGAATCGTTCCTTCAACAATGGCTTCAACCACGGTGGCCATCTATTATCTTCCTCATCAGGTCCTCCAGCTCCCTAAATCAAAACATTAAAACCACAATCACCAAAAATCCCAAAAAAAAAATAAATCAAACCTAAATCTCCATTTTTAAACAAAAACTTACCATGATTCGCCTATTCTTAGGCTTGAATTCACGAACAGTGATGTCTTGATTATCGATCGCCATCTTTGTAAAACAAAAAAAAAACTATTTGTATTTCTTGAAAGTAGTAACGCTTTGTGTATTAGTGACAGTAAGAGAAAATATAAAAACTATGGTTTTGGAAAATATAGGAATTGGAGGCGGTGTGAGAAATATAAGGCTACTTGTAAAGAAAAAAATATTAGGGGGTGGGGTGGGGGGTGGGGGTGGGGGGG
>NC_028644.1:65162483-65209217 GCF_001406875.1 Solanum pennellii
TATCCTTTAAAAGGTCATACATAAACAAAGTCCGAACCTAGCTCCGAGGCAAAACCTAAAGATACGTTGGGTGCAAGGAACCGACCTCCTTCTTTCCTTTTAATTTCTCTTTCATTTTCATGTTTTACATATTCTTGTTTTAGGTCTTGTCATGAATACTTTTATTTTTTTTTATTTTTAATAAAAATAAATAATTATTCTTTATTTGATGTTCACTAAAAATATTAATCATGTCGATTAGTTTAATTTCTCTAATAGGAAGAGGTGGGGTGGGTATTTTTTCAATAGTGAGTTGGCATATTATTCTCTTTACAAAAAATTTGGTATCTTTTGGGTCCATTATTGGTCATTTTAGTTAGTTAGTTTTTCTAAGTGGGCATTGTAGGAGGAACAAATATTTTTAGTAATTTAATCAACTTGGAAATATTATATTCTAATCATTTAATTCAATTATGAATGGGTGTTTCATATTAATTCGATAATGATAATCAAAATTAGATATCAAATACTGAACTTTTTTATATTTGATAAATTAAATTGTGACACAACAATTCAATAATAACGTATTGTGTAAAAATATATTTTGGCATTTTATGTTCATAATTTATTTAATAATTTATATGTTAATTTAAAGAGAAATCGCTTGAAATTTTAATTTAAATTTTTTAAAATTATAAAAGATATAAGTGGAATTTTATTTAAACTTTTGAAATGACAAATTAATAAATACAATGGTGATTTCCTTGTAAAATTGCACCATTTTAACACATAACTAATAGGTTGAAACATATGAAAAGGAAAATTGATTTCATTTACTAAAATAAAATGGGGAAAGTACTTAATTTTAGCAATAGTAATATTACAACATTGAAATTTCTTGTTTCAATATAATATTTTCCTGTTAGCTCTTTCCATTGGTAATTACAAACCAGAATCTTCTTTAAAAGAGAAAATCTAATGAAACATTAAAAGAAAGTAGTAAAACATGGTGAGTCATTCTCCATATGTAGTTAGCCACCTAATCAAACTTCTTACAATTTTCTTCTATTATTGTAATAAAGCCAACTTTTTAGCCTCAAACTTCACCAATTTAATAGTAGTTGAGACAGAATTTTCATTAATTAATATTAAAACGTAAAAAAAAAATTCACAAAAAGTTAAAGAGGATCGATATACAAGATACAAAGACATATAATTATCTTTACATAATTATAAAATGTATTATATCCTAACCTTAAAAGGATAAAAGATAATGACACTATGATTATTAAAGAACTAAGCCTTTATTATGATTATTATGAATAACAATAATAATAATAAAGTCTGTTTCACCATGTTGAAATATATACTGCTTTGTTGGCTCTTGAGTTATCATCTAAACCAAATGTTATTAATTATTAAGTTAATGTGGCCTGAACATTTCAATATTTTTTTCTTGTGTGTCCTTTATTACTTGTTTGTCATTATACGTTTAAACACATTACTAAAAGTGAATTCTAATTTCCGATAAATCATTTGAATTTATTAGAATTTAGCTCATCGTCAAGAAATTTTTAATGAAAAATTCATCAAGGAGACAATTTCCATGTTGAAAAATATATTAACCCTTAAAAATATATTCGTCAATCTATTATTCCGGTAATAAAAACAAGAAAATAAATAAACAGACATATATCAAAAGAGAAAGGAACAAAATTTGACATACTTTTACAAACCGTTATACAATCAAAAAAATGAAAATAATTCATCAAAAAATACCAACCAAAAAAAAGAAAAGTAGAAGAAAAGGAAAGCTTGAAGCATACAAAATGACAATTCACATGTACTTCATGATCTACATAACGACATATTTTATAATCCTAATTTTTAAAGCTATTTAACAAAATTTTTCTAAAAAGTGAATCTCCACGTCAATATTTCAAGACACGTCATAATAATTTTAAAAACATATACATAAATTAAAATGCTATTTTTAAAAATTAAAAAAATTGAACCACAAGATAGAGTCATTGACTAGCAACAGTTTAATCCCTATCTTTTTAAAATATAAATAATTTTTTTTTCCTAAAATGTCGTAAAGATATTATTTCTACGTTGTGCAAAATGCCACATATTTGTTGGGTTTTAAAAGTTGGGCCTCTAAATAGCCTATGGACTAGGCCTATTTGGTTAATACGTTTTGACTATTTAATCCACTCTATATAAGCTAATTTTCTAATAAATTGTGGGGGCAATTTGGACAATTAAATGTATTATTATTTTATTTATTTTATTTTAGAATTTTAGAAAAGCTAGTGGTGTGGTCCAAGACTCTACCTTTAATAGGTGTATTAGATTATAAATAAATTAACTAAAGAGACAAACATTTGGAGTTATTGAACCCTGGTTTTAATTTTAATGTTGTTTGAAAAATAAGAAAAAATTAATTGACTTAAAGGGAGCATGCTCATTAATCATGATGCAATGTATACAATAAATATATGTTACTCCAAAGAATTATTGAGCATGATTTCTGCCTTTATGGTTCTAACAACACAACAACATATTTATTGTGATTGTTCCACGAATGAAATATGATAAGAGTAAAGTTTATATCGATCTTATTTTTATCTTAGATAAATAGATTATTCTCAATATATCACTGACTCAAGAAAAATATTTTCAAAGTAAATTTGAAAATTGTGAAAATATTTTTTTAAAAAAAATTTGACCATAAAAAAATTGAAGATAAAAACAATAATAGTAATGACAAAGTATGTCGAATAATTTTCAATTAACTTTATATCTAAATATGTATTACTTTGATATTTTTTCCATTTTTGTGCAAATTTGAATCGTGATATTTCCTGATGAATGTTATGTAATATTGGATCATTAAATCTTTAAACAACATGAATGTCAGCAAGTAATATTTGATTGTTTTTTAAAAATAAATGAAATTTTAATTTTGTGAGAAGATCATTAATTTATATATGTGTCTCATCTATGGATTATATTTTTGGAATATCGCTATCTTGTGTTAAAAATGGGTAAAACTTATCCGTATCAGATGATTATATCAAATCAATATATGCATGTCATGTGTTTCAATTCGTAGTTCATTTTACTTCATTAAATCAAATAATAACACATTTTGCATTGGCTTGATGTAAAGATCTGATGCGGATAAATTTTTTCTGTCAAAATCCCTTAATTACTTTGTTAATTACTTTATAGTATCCTATCTTGAACTTCTGTTGTAAACCTAATCAATTTAGTGAAAATGTCAAACTACTCCTGTATTTTTCAACACATTGCTCGTATTAAGCTATACCCTATATTTAGGGGATGGCTCACCTAAAATAATGTCATCTTGCGCTCTTCTATGGAATAATTAAAGTTTAATTATTTTATATCATACAAATTAAAGTTATTTTTACTATAAACTTATTTTATGTATTATTTAATGTTATCATAAAATATAATAATAATAATAATAATAATAATAATAAAAAGAAATAATATAAAAGTGGAGGGACAGAGTTGCGGGATTAGAAGTAAAGAAAGCCAGCGAAGCGTAAGAATATGGGAGTATATTTCTAATACTCATTAATATGTACTTTCAATAGTTTATACTAAAAAAAATATTTTGTTTCTAGAAGAAGTATAACAAAAAAGTGGCAATGCCAAGATTCCAAAAAATCATTTGTTTCTTTTTTTAAAAAAAAAATGAAATAAAGAAATTAGGGATAGGGAAAAGAAATTACCAAGTGGAAGTCAAATTTTTAGGATAAAATAAAAATTCACGTAGCTACTAAAATTCTCAATGTTTTAACTTTGTTCGTTCATTTATTGTGTATATAGATAATATAAGCAAATGAAGCATCGTTTCATCCCAAATACACTTTGTAAAAAAAAGAGAGAAGAGAGAATTAGAAATCAACAATTTTATTTTATTTTTGGTAGAAAATATAACTTATATATATAATAATAATAATTAGTTGATCATTATATCCGAACTAATACTATTAAGTACAGACATATTACCAAAACATGCTAACTTATTACACGTTGATCATAATATTAGCTTTTTAGATAGTTTTCCACCAAGGTCAGCCGCAAGGTAATCCTTTATAGTTTCTGGAGGAGATTGTAAAATATATCCTTTACAACTTCTGGAGGTGATTGTAAGATATCCAGTTGATTAGGCATTGTTAGCTTAGCATTCATCTTAGACAAAATATCAGCTACCATGTTTGCTTCACGAAAGTTGTGACGGATTGTCGAATTTCCCAACTTTTTCAACATTGATCCGCAATCTATTATAATAGATGTATAAACAGGAGGAGGATTTTCCAATCTATGATCCCCTGAGAGTCACGAATTATACCTCCAATGCCCCCTGTACATGCTTGCTCTGAATAAGATCCATCTGTATTTAATTTATAAGTCCCTTGAACAGGACAGAACTAACAGATATTGATGTTTAAGGAGACTTTCGAATTTCTAGATACTCGGGTGTAGGTAATGTATTCTATGACTTTTCTCCCGACTAATGAAGATGAAGGAAAATCAGTCTTAACATTATATAAATTACGATTTCTATTTTAACAAATTGCAAAAGGGAGAAATGTTATTGTTACATGAAAATTAAGAAAAACTAAATTCCTTGTTATAGTTACATGAAAATCAAGAAAAACTAAATTTCTTGCAATGATACAAGCATATTAGTAAATTTATATTTGCTCAAGAAGACATTAGAAATTTTTTATTTTTGTGTAGTTATAATTTGTCTAAATACTATATGTTATTTTGGCAAAGAAAATAGTAAAGTTAAATAATTATTATCCAATTAGAATCTGCTTTAAATATACCTATGTTCTAAGGTTCCAGCACTTCTAGGCTGGTTTTGTAATATTAATATATTAGTATATGATATAATAATTGAATTCAACACTGAGGGTACAAACAATGGTGGTAAAAATTAAATAAAGCCAACACATTCGTATCATGATAATAACATAAAAATGTTTGTATTATCATATATTTTAATATGTTGGTGGTCGGCTTAATTTTCAAATTTTAATTTTTTTAAAATATAACTTGCTAATCATGTAAATATGATTTACATGGTTAAGTGAATAAAAATTAACATATTTATCAAATAAATAACAAATGGAATAATAGAGTTTGTTTAATTCACAATTAATTGAGATAAAAAAAGAAAATGAAACAAATATGAGGTGTAGACATAAATTATGTTTCAATTTACTATATATATATTTTCTGTTTTAGAAATTTCTATTTCAAAATTTACTTGTGTTATGACGCTTTTTTATTGTAGCATTATATTTGTAATGATATTCTTTTATTGATTGCATCCATCAAAATGATGTAGGGAGATCATTGTGGCGTATTTACTAATACAGTAGGATATGTTTGTTAATATTTTTGTTTAATAATAAATTTTGTTAAACAATCTTTTTAATTTATATTATAGTTGAAGTAAAAATTTGTAGAGAATTTTACTTTAACAATTGGACATAATTTATTTTGTTAGATTAACATTTGTAAAAGTATACATGTACATTTATTTTGACGCGATACATTTTAAAATCTAATAAAATATTTGATGCATTTTAAAAACTAATAGTATTTGAAATTCATCTATATAGAAGAGTTTTCATCCAATATTGAATTCTTCGTAACTAAATGAATGTAAAAATTAGGAAAAACATTTTTAAAATTACTCAAATATATAACTAAAATGGCAAAAGTGACCAGCAATTGTACCTAGGGTTGATATATTCTTTGTGAAAGAATGGTTTTGGCATGTTAGTTTTAGTTCATTACAATTAAAATTTGAGGGTATTACGGTCTTTCTATTATTTTGTAAAATTTGCTTGCTTAAAAGGATTATCCTTCATGCTTATTTATTTAGACCAAATGAATGACTTAAAAAAAATCAGATTTTTATCATAAATTACAAATGATGCCCTAAGTGAAATGTCATTGAATAGTGCGACCATTGAACTTTCTGAACTTGTGCATTGACATAACAATTGTCATTGTGCTCTAATTTCCTCCATATATTTTCCATTTTCATTTCAAATTGGTGAAAGATTATTATATCCATCGTTTCATTTTATGCGGATTATTTGACATAATACAAAATTTAAGAAAAAAAAATTTTAATCTTGTAAGTCAAAACAAATCTAGATATTTGTTTGATTGAGAATTGTTTCATTAGGATAAAAGAAAGATTTAGAAGTTCAATTATTTTAAGTATAATAATGTGATTTTTTTAAAAAACAAACTAAAAAGAAAAGAATACTACTTAAAATGAGAAAAATATGCATTTATACCCAAATTAATAATTTAAGATGTATACATTACTCTACTTCAATTAACTTCATATATTATTTGCTCTTAATATTATTCTATTATTAAAGGGAAAAGGGTCTAATATACCCCTCAACTTTGTCATTTAGAGCTGATATACCCCTTGTTATGAAAGTGGCTCATATATACCCCTACTTGTAAACAAATGGCTCACATATACCCTTTTCCTCTAACGGAAATGAAAAAATAATAATTTTAATCTAAATTTTTATTATTTTTTTCTAAAAAATATAATCNTTCGTCAAACATATTTTTTTGACTTTTTTTTGCTTCAATGACTAATTTATAATTATTATTTTGATAATCAAATTTATTTATGTTTCACTAATATTCTTGTAAAACTTATTGTAGATGACCAAATTTTTTCTTCGAATACGAAATTAAATTACAATATACACAAAAAAAAATAGTTTAATTTTTTTTCTTTGAACTAAGGAATGAAAGAAAAAACAAAATAAGAATAAGAAACTCAAATAATTATAATAAAAGAAGTCAAAAAATAATTTATGTATGAAAAAAATTAAAATATTCCTTGAACTTTGATAGAAGAATCATATATACCCCTAAATAAATTTTTAAAAAAAATTAGAAGTAATAAATATAAATTTAAAACTAAGTTTTTAACTTCCGTTAAATGAAGGGTATATGTGAGCCATTTTGTAAAGGCAGGGGTATATGTGAGCCGTTTGTATAACGGTAAGGGCATATATGAGCCACTTTTATAACGAGGGGTATATCAGCTCCAAATGACAAAGTTGAGGGGTATATCAGGCCCTTTTCCCATTATTAAATGATTACATAAAATACTAACCATTTATTAAATTTAAAATTTTAAAATATAATTAATAAAATTAATCCGTAATGTGTTTTTGGTAAAAAAAAAAAAACAAACTAATTATCTTTTGCATGTGTGAATAGTAGTACTTTTTATATGTGTATATGCACTTTATCTAATAGTATAATGTTATCATGAATATAAACAATTTATCATTTGACAATCACCTGTTATTTCATGAATATGAATTGAGAGTGCATCCAACTTTTAGGATGCAATACCATGTGCACATGATTAATAATTACTTAAGCTGTATTTGGTGAAATGAAAAATATTTTTTTATAAAATGATTTTCAAGAAAATAAATAATGTTTCTTACTTACTTTTGTTTGAACACAATTAAAAATTATTATTCTAAAATTATATGCATATAATTTAAACAAATATTATGAAAGGCAAAGGTGAAGGGTAGGGCTGTGTGGTGATGAAGATGGAAAGCTTTATATGACATATCAATGTAGAGAGTCACATGTATAACTTGTTTTTTCATATGTCCATTGTCGAAGTTATTTCCTCATTTCAAAAAATTAACAATTAAAAAAAAATTCTTGAAAAAAATTATTCACAAAAATTTTAATTGATAAATAATATTTTCCACGCCGAACACACCCTTAGATCCCATCAAATTTCTTTTCTTCAATTTCACATCAAAACAAACTTAACAAAACATTAAAAAAAAAAAAAATTAATAATATGAGGCCCATGCTGGGATGGCATTATACTCTAGTATTTAAAATTTAGAAGTGCTTCAAAATTCAAATATATTTCTAAACAAAATCAACGCTTTTGTGATAACGTGTTATATTATTTTTTTTTTAAAAAAACAGAAAATTCAAAAGCCTTGAGAGTAGCACAAATTGCAAGAGTGTGTCGTGAGAAAGTCAAGAATATATATCATTGACGTAATCAAAGTCGATAGATATTTTAGTGGATTGTAGAATGCACATTTTACAAATGAATTCAATTAAAGATTGTAAAATATATTATTAATTAATTGTTATAAAATCTAAGCTCATAAGAATATAATCATAAAGAGAAGAAGACAAGAGAAGTAGATGTAGGAGAAATTTCTTCTTATTCAAAAATATATTTTACAAAAGGTGAATGATATCTCTATTTATAGAGTTGAGATATCACCCAAAGGCCACCATTATAAATGCCCAATTAGTAGGTACATAGTTATCCAAATGGTTCTTATCACCTTGAAAACATGTATACATGAATACAATTAAGTCTTGAGTATATCTAAAGGACAATCCACACAATTCAATGGATTTATAACACTCCCCCTTGGATGTCCATAGATAATGTGCCTCGTTAAAACCTTACTAGGAAAAACCCTGTGGGAAAAAAATTCTAGTGAAGGAAAAAGAGTATACATATCTTTTGATACGCACTATTTGTTGCCTCATTAAAAACCTTGCCAGGAAAACCCAGTGGGAAAAAACCTCGGTCAAGGGAAAAAGAGTGCAACGCGTATTATACTCCCCCTGATTAAAACATCACTTAATTTCTTGTGATGATGTCTCCAATCTTCGTACATTGTGGTTGGTATATTCTTTTTCAAAGAAAAACCACACATTTCTTGAATATGGTGTGTCATTTATCTCAACCAGACGCACTTTCGACTTGCTTCATGGAGGACTTTTATTTCTGCATAGCAACATTTGCTTCATTGATCGCCAGGATATTATTGTGCCTCCACATGCAAACACATAGCGTGCTTGAGATAGAGCTTTATGCGGATCAGATAAATATTCTGCATCTGCGTAACCAATCAATTTTGTCTTGGATTCCTCGAAATAGAATAAACCCATAACTATGGTCCTTCGAGGATATTCAATCATGTGCTCAACACCATTTCAATGTCCTTTTATCGGGGAGAAACTGAATCTTGCCAGTAAATTTACTGCAAAACAAATATCTGGTCAAATATTGTTAGTAAGATGCACTAGTGCCCTGATTGCACCAAGATAGAGTTTCATCACCAAGAAACTCTTCATCCTTCTTTTGAGATCAAACTGAATCATCATTTATGTCAAGTGATCTCATAATCATTGGGGTACTCAATGAATGCGATTTATCCATATAAAATTGCATCAAAACTTTTCAGTGTATGTGCACTGTTAGACAAATATTTCATTTGTCAAATTATCAATCTGTAGGTCAAGACAAAATTTTGTCTTACCAAGACCTTTTCATAAAAATACAAGGACAATTAGGGTCATTCTTTTGTACCCTTTTTCTTCCTTGACTATTTCAATCCATATAAGGATTCTTGAAGCTTTATTGAAAAAGTTTCTTTCAAACTCTTATATGCTTCAGACACCTCGATTGTTTCAAGGATTTTCATATAACCTTCATTGTCTAGCTAGACATTACAATTATTCATTACATGCATTCAAGTTTTCATATGTTGCCAGATCAAAACAAACCTCATTGCATCCACCAAAGGAGAAAACATCTCCAATAATGTCAGGATTTTTGCGATAAACCTTTATGCCCCAAGGCACAAACCGTATTTGATATCTTACGGTTATACTATCGCATAATAATTTATTTGTACCCCACTGACATTATACCTTGATTTATGGACTACTAGTCCAAAATGTCACTTTTCTAAGTGAAACAAAATATACTTGAATTGTGCATTTTACTTGGCCAACCATTTATCTGTCCACACTATATGACAGATTTGAATTCAAGATCCTCGTCACAATTTATATCATTGAGCGCTACCTCATATCAAAGATACCGTCGACGGTTATTTGATATCGATTCCAACAAGACATAACTTATCGAGATCTCTTCATTTTTCATTATTTCAGGTACCTGAACCTTTTTCAAGATTTTATGAAGTGTTATGTCAATGTGCTCTTTTATAGCACTTGCCTCATTATCATGACCATATTGATCATTTGCTCCTTCCTTCTTCAAGGAATTTTATATTTGGAATCGATTGGTCTATTACGCTTCCGGCGTATCATAGACTCTGTCCTTCAAGGACTTCACATTGGAGCATTTGCAGCTGAATTATATCATAGGGTCAGTGCATTCATCTGGCAACTGATTTGCAACATTATGCAACTGAATTATCCCTTGAACTTTAAGTTCACATATTTATTTAACGAGGATCTAGATAATTCATAATTAACCTCACACATAATTTTCAGCTGTCAATCATCTCTCCCCCTAATGTTAGAAAATCTAACATTCATTCCAACCTTATTTGGAAGTTCATCTTTGTGCGTGGTGGAGCAATTAAAATCATAACCGCACATTCAACATTTTAGATGAAAATTATATGGTTCCTGACCCTGAACCAATTTTAATGGGGAAACCTTGTTGGTTTGATGCATACATGTGTTGCTACATGTTAAATAAAATTATCTCATACCAAATCTTATTTGGGAGTTTTGTTCTCATAACCATGATTTAGCTATAATTGGAGGCATACAATTTCTGCTAAATCAACCAGCATTATCAATATAATTTCATAGTTTGGAACTGTGCTCTTAATTTTAACAATTCGAGCAAACAACCTTACAAAAACCAATTTGTAAGTTGACAACAAAATACATGTGACCATCGCATAGATGCATCAATCATATAGTTGCAAATGATCCACATGACAGGTGAACGGGCCCATATTCACCCTTTTATATGTTCCAAAAATTTTAGGGGATTACAATCCCAACCTTAGCTGGTACAATGATCATTTTATCAAGAGAACAAGCAACACAAGAGAATTCTTGAAGAATCTTTATTTCTTCATCATATAAATCACCTGAATTCTCAATCACGTTTGCATCACATTTAATCGGAATGGTCAACCAGTCATGCCAACTGATCTTTATTTTAGTACACTTATAATTTACTTTTACATGTGATTTCATCAGCATGTACATGTTTGTATGGAACAAACAAGAGGAAAAGTGGGGTAATCTTTTACATAAACATTTATAACCCTCTTCGGTTGTAGTGATTTATAGTCTCAATATTTATTTTCAATTCATCCGAAACTTAAAAAGTTTCTTTTGAGACTTACTACAACCCCAATATTATTCCTCTGATAATAGCACAACTCGTTAGAGCTTGCAATTAATTTTGTGTACTATCACATATTGCATGACACCATCCCTATGGTGAGCATCTTCTTCAAGGAGGAAATTATATTATTATTGTCATGGTCAAAATCATTACGAGCAAGACGTCTTTCTTGCTTTACTTTTGTTGTACCATAGGTACACAACCAATGACAAATTTGTATTGCCACACAATAATGACCACAACCCTTATAGGCAAGAACTATTTCTTTCTTTTGCCCTTTCGGTAGTTCACAATAAACATACCATAGTGACGTATAAAACGTACAATACAATTAGCCATTTCTGCCAAATAAAATTTATTTCCTCTCAAATCTCCCGTAGAGATGAGAAGTGACATATAATATTTTTTCTCAAACCTTCCATAGAGGTGAGTTGTGGCATATATCCAACCCATAATGATTTTATCACATCTGGACCCATTCTCTTATAGAATGGTCGAGCATTCACGATACTCATCACAAGTCACATTCTCTTCAAGGAATGGACTAATTATTTATATGTACTTCATAAATTTGCATTATAAGCACATTGTCATGGCTTTAAAATTCAATCATATTTCCATGACACACCTCAACATCACTTTGAAAGATCAAGTGTACCATCACTTTATCTTCTTGTATCATGATAGAGGATTTATAAACTTGTCAAATTATTGGGTTGACAACATTCACAAGTCTAATGACCTTTCATACCATTTTGATAATAAAAATTGCCTTCACATTTTGAAGGACTATTTGAAGAACTCATAGTGTTCTTCCTTTTATCATTACCACAATGATGACTATTATAATTCTGTCCCTCCACGCTCTTATTCATATCATTAATTATTTGTCATCTTTCAGACTAATCATTCACTGCTACCACATTCATATGATTGAATGGAGCAAGTCAACAGGCGGATTTCAGAGTTATCACATGTTGCTACCACATTCTTTTCAAGGAATGGAGCAAATTCAATATGATGAATTTCAAGACATTTCATCAAAAATATATTATTTTTCTTAGTCATCATTTTATCATCGCTATGGTGCATTGGCTCAAACTCAATGTCTTACCCATATAAGGCGTGTTACGCCATAATTCTATGGGACTTGAACCCAATCACGGTGCATCAAAACTCTAATTGATGTCTTACCCTTTTGGTGCGATAGAACTTGAATCTATCGTCTTATCCTCAAATATTTTTCATTATGGTGCATCCGGACTTTAACCTGATGTCTTACCCTTTTGGTGCGATGAAACTTGAATCCATCGTCTTACCCTTAACCAACGGTATAATAAACCGAAGTACAACATGATTTATTCTTTGAGTCTTTCAAAACAATCAAAATAATATTCAAACTCATGCTATTAAAATTTTATACCTTCTTCCATTTAAGAAGTTTTGTATAGCATGTCATATTCAACCAATAGTAGTATATGTCTTCGGTTCCTGATAATTGTTAGTGACTGAACACTATTTTATTCTAAATCATAAAATATTTTAGAAAATACATACCCGATTTTATGCATATAATACTTTGATTTTCATAACGAGATCAACCAAAATATGAGCTAAAGAAAAACAAGAACTCACTCTCAATTAGATAGAGACTCGTGCTGATAACGTGTTATAAAATCTAAGCTCATAAGAATATAATCATAAAGAGAAGAAGACAAGAGAAGTAGATGTAGGAGAAATTTCTTCTTATTAAAAAATATATTTTACAAAAGGTGAATGATATCTCTATTTATAGAGTTGAGATATCACCCAAAGGCCACCATTATAAATGCCCAATTAGTAGGTACATAGTTATCCAAATGGTTCTTATCACCTTGAAAACATGTATACATGAATACAATTAAGTCTTGAGTATATCTAAAGGACAATCCACACAATTCAATGGATTTATAACATTAATAACAATTTTTGAAATGACAAAAAATGACTTATAATAATATATGATGTGTTGGTACTATCATAAAATCCAATTTCAATATGAAACCACAGAATTTTATAGTTACTTCTGAGTGTAAAATTCAATATATAACAAAAAAACAAATTGATACGTTAACGAGACATCTTCCTTTTATTTTCTTTTTAATAATAATAATTAATAATATGAAAAATAGCATCACAAAGGGATTATAAGTAGTCCTTTTATAATCATTTGAAAGGAATAATTAATTTATTCATTTTTAAATTAACACATTTATTAAAAAATAATTAATGACATAATGAGTTTAGGATGAAAAATTTTGTATTTTTTTAAAGTAATTTAGTCATTTAGTTAATAATATAATAGGTAAAAAAAATTATCTTTTCTTGATTTATTAAAATGGACAAATAATTAGAAATAATTATAAAATAAAAAATAGATAAATAATTAGAGACGGAGAAAATATTATTTGGACGGAATGATTGAAAATTTAGGAAGAGCATTAAAAACAAAAGGATAAAGAAAACAAAAGAAAGAAGGCCAAAATTGTCAAAGACTTTGAGTTTGAGTAGAAGCACTTCAATTAAAGTGAAAAATTTTTGAGTCCAAAAATGATGGGATTTCGAACCCCGCAGCACATCACTTATGACCTATTCTACTAAGGTCCCCTCAGAACCAACACCATAATTTAAGTTTTTTGGCGTAATTTTATTTGAGTCGGAGAAAAATATATTTAGAATTTAGAATTTATAATTTTTATAATAATTTTAATTTTTAACTTAATGCATAATAATAATTGAGTTTTGAATATGTGTAAACTTATGATTTAAATATAAAAATTTGTATGATGATATCATTTTATTAAACGTAAAGTAAATATTTTAAAATATTATTTTATTTATTACTATTATTATTATCGTATTTATTTATTATTGCCGTGCAGCCGCTACGAAACTACCTTAAACGGCCGCCAACAAACATTTTAGCAAACTTTTATGTTCTCATTTTTATTTTGACAAACAAATATTTTTTCCTTGTCCCACTGATTTCGAGATTTTGTCATTTTCGATTTTGATGAATTACGTTAATTTTTGTACATAAAGATTCTCTCAGAAAATTTGTTTAAATTACCACCATAATTTGGTGAATCAATTAAGAAAAAATATTAGTTACATTTGGCTATAATACAGTATAAACCGTACACAACTTGTACCCTAATGGGAGTGAAATACTAACTTCTATGATATGGTCATCCAATTATAATAAATTAATCACTAAAACTATTTATATTTGTTTTTATTCCACCTAAAGAACCATGATTTTGTTTTATACCATATAATTATAGGGCAAATACAATGGATAGACTTGCCTTAAAAAAAACAACTAAAACAATCAAAATTTAGTAGGAATTAAACGCATTAAATTTTTATTTGTATTTTTAATTTAAATAATAACTCGCTTATTTATTAACTTAACCTACTTTGATCAACCCAATGCTCTCATTTTGCAATATCTTTTTAATCCAGGTAGTTTGTTATGATGAATGGCTGGAAAAACTATTGACATCAATTTAAAGATAACATATATAAAAACACTGTTTTATATTGTTGTGAATAATTAATGGACTCAAAATCTTGAAGTGATTCTTAGATTAAGGCTCTAAGATGATATTCAATTGGAATACGATATATTTTTATATACTTAATGAAGAAGCAAGCAACCAATAATTGAACATATTAGAGAATTGGAAGTCACGAACGTTGACAAATGATGCTTAAGGCTTAATTAATTACAATTTCTTATATGTATTTCTACTTATATTGTGTGAAAGGAATTTTGTACACGTAAGCTTGACTTATTAATTGTATGCCTCTGATCCATATGATAAAGAAATTTCAGATAAAGCTGTGTTTTTTTTAAAACACAAAACTAAAGTAAATTTTGTCTATTCAATATAATTTTTTTTTGTAAAAAAAATGTATAAGCACCTCTAGATTATGATAGAAATTTAAAAATACATCTTAACTAAATTAAGATTTTATTATTTTCTTGAACTTAATATTTTTGTAATTTTGTGCACTTTTTATTTTAAGTGGCATACTTTGTGACTTCACGCAATTGAGACGCGTGGGAGATATTTGAATATCACGTAAGCCAAAAAGATACACAAACTTAAAAAAGAAATAAATTCAAGAGGGTAATACGACCTTAGTTTAGTTAAGGTTTGTCTCTGAAATTTTGACATACTCAAAAATGATATTTGTGCATTTTCCCATATATATATATATATATATATATATATATATATATACGCGCGCGCGTGTGTTGTGCGTGTGTCTTTGCATTTCAAGGAACTTTGTACCTAACTTCCAACAAGAGAGTAAGAAGTAGCCAAGAAGAATATTCAAGGAAATTGAGTAGAAGTTGCTACCACCACAAAATTTTGCACTAAAAACTAAAGTATTTCCTTCGTCAGAAATAGTTTGTCATGTTATGCTTATCAAAAGTTAATTTGATTAATTTTTAAAAGTAAATTAAATTATATTAATACGATATTTTAAACAAAAAAATTAAATATTCTAAAACTACATGAAAAATACTATAAATTACAATTTATTTATATATTAATATGATTAAAAAGTACATCTTAAAATGTTAATCAATGTTTTTTATAATTTGACTCTATAAATAGAAACCATGATAAACAATACCGGACGGGGGGAGTACCATTTAGATTATACATGGTATACTAAAATAACTTTTATCTCAAAAAGAATATACACATTAACAAAAAACATATTTATTATTATTGATATTAATTAACTATCTCTTAACTCAAAGTTGCTATATTTATTTTTAATTAATTATCACTACAAAATTATTTTTAATGCCATGATAGAAAAAATATTATTCTATTTTAATTTATTTGTGTTATTTTGATTTGACACGAATTTAAGAAACTAAAAAAACACTCACATTTCTTATGATCTAAAATTAAAAAAACATTAAATATACTTATTTATTTTTTTTGATTTATAATCTTAAACATATCAAATATATCGTTAAAATTCATTTTGCTAAAAACAATCTTTTTTTTTTCAACTAAAAAATTGAAACGAGTGTGACATAAAGCTATAAAGCTACCTCTTATTTTCCGGAATTTGAAAACAATGCTATATATTGTCTTCTACTCCTTTTATTTATTTTATTTATAGCAATTGCGATGTCCTTTACGTATGCAAGCCGACTTTCATTTAATCTATAGTTTATTGAAAGAGACATTTTACAAAGAAAAATGCATATTCAGAGTTTTAAAATTCTAGATGATGCATGA
Source organism: Solanum pennellii (assembly GCF_001406875.1). NCBI lineage: Eukaryota > Viridiplantae > Streptophyta > Magnoliopsida > Solanales > Solanaceae > Solanum > Solanum pennellii. Next base: position 65,179,062 of record NC_028644.1, read on the forward strand.
AAGTGATCTAGACAAATAAGTGAGCTACAATATTTATAAAATTATTAATAAATTTAAGACCTCATTCTGATATCATAATTAAGAATTATGATATTAAATATACTGCATTTCCATGAGTTAATTCAAGAAACAGAAATTTATTTAAAAGTACCCTATAAAGAGGCACATATAACATTTCTTATAAATAAATTCAATTACTCCCTTTTATTTTAAATTAAAATACTATTCCAGTTATAGAGATGGCAGATGATTATGGATATCTTGGATTTAAATTATAATGATTTTATCAAGGAATTAGTATCGCATCTTTGGGGATAAAAGGAGGGCCAGTAAGAATAATCACCAATAGTTCACATGGCCTCCTAATTCTTTGGGGTCTCAAAAAGATTAATCTTTGTACTTACAAATATTTCTTTTGTGTACTTACTTACTATATGTACTTTCAAGTGTTGCTACCTATGTTGACAACTAATTAAAATTTGTTTTTATTATGTATATTCAAATTATAGCTTTCGCATCATGTTATTTTATTTTATAAAAAAAAAGGGTCAAATTATTTTTTTACTATGCGAAATAAATTAATTATATCTTTCGTTACATTTTGAGATAAATATTTTCGCTATTATCTTAGGAGATCAGAGATATCCTCAAAATTTAACAAATCAAAACATGACAAGCCACATGGAACTAATTCCTAACTAAGATTTACTTTAAAAAACTAGATCTTTAACGAGGATAACAGTCGCCACAAAGCCCATAGTACCACCATTACATTTTTTTTATTTTGGCATTAAATTATGATTTCGTGTTTTTTTTTAAAGAAAAATCGCAAATGATATCGGTCACAGAGGAGTTTGAAGACTCTATACTTTTTTATTTTATGACATATATAGATGCATTAAATGTAAATTGATTGAGTCGAGAAGTAATTTTGATGATTTTTATGATAATATCATATGTTCTTAGTATTGATAATATATGTTATTTATTTTAGAAAATTAGGTTGCAATCGAAAATTAATTATCAATTTTTTTTTTAAAAAAATAGGTTTTACTATTGAATGACTATTGCAACCTTAGTTGACGTAAAAATCACTCAAGACCTTTAGTGACCATATTTAAGAATTTTGTTTTGTCGCCGCTAAAAGGTCTAACATCTTAAAAGTAACTTCTTGTTGGCAACGCTTAGGTGGAGAGTTTAGTCCCTTGTGGCTTGTCATGTCACTTGAAATTTGAGTAGATAACTATTGTGGACATTTGTGGTCTCTCGAAATAATGACAGAGATAATTTTTTTAATCCCAAATCGTACTAAAGAATATAAGTGTAAATTTTAACCCTTTTCAGTTCAACCAATGATAAAGTTAAAACCCAAAACCTAAGCCTTCCTTCACCTTTAGTTGTTACTCTAAATTTACATTAATGAAAAACGGAAATTTCTCAGTTTTTCCTAATTTTTTATTTGTATTTGAACTTTGTTAAAGAAAGTGCAAAATATTTATCATTATTGATTTTAGAAGAAAAATATAAATCTTTTCCACTTTAACTAATCATTTTTTCGAGAAAAGGCTTTGATCTTTTATAAATTGAGAATCTTTCCTTTTTACTTTACAACTTGTTCATTGTAGTCCTTTAGATTAGAAGAGTCATGTTTAGGTGGAAAAATTTCTTTCTATAGTCTTATAATCTTAATCACATTATAATATCCTCTTTTATTTTAGACTTATCTTGATCTTAATTTAATTTACTTTCACTTCTGCATAACACCTTATTATTTCAGTTTCAATAAAAATAAACCTAAAACAAAGAACTATTAAGGAGACAGAGAAAAACAGAGAGACATGAAATATATAGAATATAAAACTTAAATTGATAAAAGAAACATATTAAGAACTTTAAAGTAGGGTGTACAAAATCGAACCGAAAATCAAACCAAATCGTAAATCGAGTCAAATCGAAAAAAACCCGACTAAACTTCTTTTAATATTTAGTCATGTAACTAATACTAACTAAACTTATTTTAGCATGATTTAGTACTTTAAATAATGATAAATTTCATTATGACTTATTAATTTGCAATATTTTTTTACGCAATTTTATTATTATTTCTTATTGGATATTTTAGTGTCATTAATCATATCATATTTTTTGTTATTTTCTTGAGAAATAGTTTGGATAGTTTCATATTGATAGGATTAAAGAAATATTTGAAGTACAAGTAAATTATATGTTTGTATGAAAACTTTATCGAAAAAATCCGAAAATCCAAAAAAACTCAAAAATTCGAAGAAACCCGAAGTTGAAAAACCCAAGTTTTATTGATTTGATTTGGTTTATAAAAATAAAAATCCAACAAAAATAATTTAATTTAATATTTTAAAAATCCAAATCAACCCGATCATGTACACCCTTGCTTTAAAATCTAGCAATATTTGATTATTGGTACAGAATCTAAATGAAGCGTGAGGAATCTGATTATCTAAATAGGGAAGTAACTCAAGAACACCACACACTTTTAGAGCAAATTCGACATGCCCAAAAAGATGCAAAAGTACTAAAAACCAGAAAAAGAAAAAAAGGAATTATTAGTGCCAAGGAAAAAAAAAAGGCATTATATTAGTTTGTAGATATAAGTAAAGAAAATTTTGAACAAATACATCATTATAGTTTGCGGTGATAGTGATGGAGCTAAAATTTTGAATACGAGGTTAAAAATTTTAAAAAATAGACATACGAAGTAGTCGAAGGAAGTTCACTAGCTATTATATATATCTACAAAATATTTTAACTATATACAAATAATATAATTTTCTGACGAATGAAATTTAGATGAACACCTGACTATAAGGTCATTCCTATGCGGTGGAATGACAATCATTTCTCCATTCTTTAATTAAATGCTTCAAATTAAATACTGAATGTGGAGACACCTTTAATTAAAAAAAGTTTTCATCGAAATTTTTTTTTTATCACAAATTTATATTAATCGAGTCCGAAAATGAATATTACCACGAATACGCAATAGTGGAGTCGAAGTTAGTGGAAATTGTAGACCTTTTTGTAATTTACATATGTCATTAATAAAAAAAAATACAATGGAATTATCTTTATATAATAGTTTAAAAGAAAACTAATCATTTTACATGGCCAAAACCTTATCCTATTTTTATAAGAAAATGTAAGTTGTGGACATCATTTTCACTATTGTTTTCAACTTAAAAAGAAGGGAAAAAAAAAAAGAAACAAAAGGAAAAAAGAAAGAATGAGCAAATATCACTCGAGGCACATCAAGAAGGAAAAAAAACTTTTTCTTCAGTGTCAATTTAATTTTCCAAAAAAACAATACACTATTCATATATATGATATATAATATTGAACGTGAATGATAACCTTCTTAAACAATATTTTCAAGCGATACTTATTTTTTCTAAAATATACACTTCTTAGTCAATTTTTTCTTTATTTGGATGAAGATAACTTTTGGAATCACATGAGTGAATAGTTAAAACTTTGTAGTCAAAAAGGGAAAAGCAAATTTACATGTGATGTTGATTGAATTTTTTGAAGTAAAGGGGGGGGTTAACTTCCCATGTTTATGGGAAATCATATTTGACTTTTTACATCATGATATTGATTTTTGGGTCACAGAAATTTCGTTAAAAGTAAACAAAAAATCAAAATCGTTTAAATGATAACGAGATCACTTGCTAATTTCAGGCCGAAAAGAAGAATCTCAAGTTTTAGCTAAATGAATTAAACTGAGAACTCACTAACCTAGTCATAGCAATTTTGTATAATCGACATAGATACTAATGTATATATTATCCACAGATGATACAATAATTATACAGGATTAAATCTATAATAAAAAAAAGGTTACAATTAGTTACGAAATTTTAAACTAATGAGTGATAATTTAAACATAAATTATTCTCAAAAGTTTAGATACGAAATTAGAAAAATGATTCAAATGTGTTTTTGCAGAGTAAGTCTAAATTGTGTGGTTTCTTAGCCCATTCTGCTTTGTATAAAATGGGCTCAAAAGTTCAATTGAACAGTTGTATACCACCTAAGAATACTTCTTTAACTTATAACTTATACATACTTTAACAATATCTGATAAAAATTAAACGTAAAATAAAATTAAAAGTGACATTTCAAGATCATCATCTCTTCCACACTCCAATGCCCCAAAACCCATCACCCCACTCCAACTCGCGTAGTATTTTTCACGTTACAAATCAATGCTTTTAGGTACAATATTGTTTTTCTTACTAAACATTTATAAAATAAGTAAAGAATTCACTTATTTTCCATTATACGATATTTATGAAGGTTAGTCATATTCTACAATGTAGAATTAAGTCTAATTTTGTTGGGCCTATGACATTTCCTCTTTAGCAATCAAGTTGCATTGGCCCAATTACATTTGTTATGGTTCGTTGGTACGTAAAGACCAATAGTCTAGGGTGCACCTGCACCATGTCTTTGTTTTGTTTTTCCTAGAATAAAAAATCACATGATTATCCTATCATCCTATATATTATTTATTCGAGCATATTAAAACACAACTTCTCTTTTTTCACACTATCCTATCGACTATCGAGTTACCTGTAATTATCTTTAGTGAATATAAAAGATCTTTTCATTTCGCATATCTTATAAACTCTTAATAAGATAAAATTAGAGGATGAAGACTTTGTCAAGCTTATCTAAGAGGTGACATTTTTTGTTTGCGTATAGCTTTGAATTTATGGACTTGCTAGTTTGTACTTTGTAGTCTTATAGTTTATTTTTCTCAAGGCAAGATAGACAAACAAGGCTGCTAGCTAGAACGTAGATTTGACTGCCTTTTAACTACTTTATCTAATACTCTCTCCGTTCATTTTCATATATCACATTTTTAGATTGAAATTATATTAAGAATTAAATAATATTGCTTTTTTATTTTTATTTAATATTTTTTTAAGTCAATTTTTCAATAATGATAAATATGCTAGGTTTAAAAATTTAAAATGCATGTTGGATGATTATTTCAAAATTAAATTTTGTAGAATAGTGAATAGAGAATAACCAATGAATATTATTTACTTATTAATTTCCGAGGTTGAGTAAAACAAATATTTTCAAGATTAATTAATTATTTTATAAAGAGTATGATAGAAAGAATATAATATTTTATGCAGTGAGTTTATAAAATGACAAATATTATATTCGAATTATTTATAAAAACGGATGACATATAAAAGAAAACTAAGGATTAATTTGTTTTGCAATTCCAAGACTAATTTGTTTTGCAATTCCAAGACACACAATTTGAAATTCTTTTTGAGGTGCATTATTAACCATCAAGAAAAGAAGACAGCAAATTATATGTTTGGCATGAAGGAAAGTATTTCTAAGTTTTTTCTATGTTTTGTTGGTCATAATATTTGGAAATTATTTTTCTAAAAAAAAAAAAACTCCTTGAAAATTAGAAAAATAATTTTCCAAATAAAAGTAGGAAGTGATTTTTCAAATTAATTTATTGTCTTCTCCTGTCCACCCGGCCTCAATCCATTGACTATAGTAATAAAAAGAAAAAAAAGGATAAATTTGAAAACAAACAAACTACTAGTCTAAAAGTAAAAACTGTAATTTTGAGTGTTTTTCATATTTTAAATACAACTTTAAGTGGTTGAATAATTTGAAAAAAAAAAAAAGTAAAAAAATAATAATCCATGACCTAATCTTTTTCCAAAAGGTGGTTTTACTGTTATGATAAAATTGATGTTTAGTAGATGTGACCTTCGTATAAAATTGAAAAAAATTGTGAAATCTCTCATTTAAATTTCATTAAAGATAAAAAGATCAATTAATTTTCTTTTTCATTTTTATAAGCGTTCATTAATAATGTTTCAAGATACCTATTATAACAGACACTTGATAAATATAATCCAGATACATTTAGAGTAATAAAATTAATCAAGATACATACAAATTAATCTGATCACTTCCTACCAAATTAAATTGTGTGAGGGGTTCAACTTCGTTTGAATTGACAAATATATGAATCCAATTATGCAACACCAAAACGTCATAAAAATATCGAAGTAACCAATAAGTGATTTCTTGATATTTTTAGAACTGTCCACTTCATTCCTAGCAGTGTGGTACCCTAGTCCAAGTGTTGTATTATCGAGTAGTAGTTTTAATTTTTTTGTCTTTTATTTTGTGTTATTTGATGGGGATAAAAGAAATAAATAAAGTGCAAGTTTCTTATACTACAAAATAATTAACATTTGTTGAGGGGAAAATATACTACTCTTAAGACTTTTCAAGTTTTCAACCACGATATAAATGATGAGAAAAAAAAATTAATTAATTTCAAGCTGGGAATTTATATTGAAGCCTCCAGGCTTCAACCACGTTCGTATACCTTAAGGTGTCCATCTAGATGCAGCATTAAAAGAAATCTATGATTTGCGTACGAAAAAGAAAATAAATTTTAGCGTTGATATTGTATGTTACTACTAGAAATATATTTTGTTGTTTTGTTTAAAGATTTAAAAATTGAAAGAATAATGATATGTTAAATTCGTCCGCCTTGGATATTTGGCTAACGAAAAACAATGAGAAATGTAACGGGGGACGCGGGAGAGGCCTCAAAGTGGTGGAGTTAGAAATTTCACTAAAGAATTCGGTATTTTCTATATATATAAAATTAATTTTAATCATATATAAATAGTAATATATATAAATTTTCGCTAAAAGAAGTTTAGGTGAATTCTTGACTACAAGTTGGCTCAAAATTGAACCGACTATAAATCGATCGAAAAAATGTTATTGGATTTTTAATAGGCTTATAAGAAAAAGTTATGGGGTTATTAGTTAGGTTTTGGTATTTACTATTGGGTTATTGGGTAAACCGATAACTCAATAAAATTGTATGAATTTACTATTTTACCTTTTCTAAATATTAATCATTGAATATATAACTAGAAACTAAAAATATAACAAATTATTAGTACTCTATCAATTTCACACTAGGTCGCTTTACTAGTTTTTATTGTGTACTCAAAACCTAAAGACTAAAGTATGGGTTCACAATTGTAGCTATGTGATATTAGTTTTCGTTTTAATCTTGTTGGACTATTTGATTTTAGTTTTAGTTTGTAATTGTAGATTTTAGCATTTGCAAGTTTGTAAATCTCTGTGATTTGATTAACATCAGAAATTTCATACTATATTTTGGCTGTGACATATAATTATAACCTTCGTACTACATTTTTTTCTTATATAATTTTTCATTATCTTTTTTGTTTTACTTTAACAAAACATTTAAAAAAGTGAGAAGTTATATGATATTTTATAAACATTTTAATAAATCGAAAACTGAATTGATGACGATTAAAAATCAATAGATTGAAAAATAAAATCATAATATAACCGAATCAACCGATACACACTCTTGCCGCGAGGACCGGGGAGGTCAATATGTAGAAGAAGGGGTTAAAGCAAAATAAAAATTTATAAATGCGATGTGGATAGAGGTTGGCATAGTAAGGCTACACCAACCTTGCTTCATTACGCCACGTTTGCCATCCCTTAAGTCAAAATTATAGGTAGACTTTGTCAAGCTTACTTACCATGACTTTAATTTTGCGCCCAGGCAATTTATGACAAGATGGAATTGTGTGATTAATTATTCTTTATGCTACTTTGAACATCCAAGAGAAAAGACAAACAAGACTGCTAACTTTTGGAAATTTTCTCTCAAAATACTTTTAGAAAACATTGATTTTTAACACATTCAAGATAAATTTTAAATAACAATCAATTATCAATTTCATTCGAGCTCTAACTGAAAAAAAAAAGAATAAGAGAAATATAACAAAAATAACAAAAAAAAACGAGGAAATTTTAAGAATTCTTTAGATGACTGTAAAATTTACCATATGTAATATGTTTCATATATTTGTAATTGTACCAATGCCATCACCATGACATAATTTGCAGTCAAAGAGCAAAAGATTCTTTTCATACCGCACAAACTTTATCAGTTTCAACGCTTTGACAAATTTGAGTTTTAAATCAAAAAGTATTCCTTCAGAGTGTTTGTTGAAAGGGTTGCAAGTTAAACCACTATTTCTTTTGTTTTAGTCTTATAGACTATACCCTAATCATGCTTTAAAAAAGGTAGCACTTTTTTTCTCTCATAATAAAAAATTAGTATTATTATATTAGACTTAACCTGACTTATCAACATGAATTGTAATAGAATGATTATTGATTCTTTCATTCATAATCAAAGTTGTTGAGTTCGAATTTATTGAATAGAAATAATCATATTTGAAAGAGCGTTTCTAAAATGAACCCTATAAAGCATAAATACATATTTAATCGAGTTTTAACGAGAGTGCTGCAAAGTAGGTTAGAATTATTTTCTTTTGACGTTGTTTCAAAAAGTTAATGCATATCACCTACTACCACATTCAGAGGTGGTTTCAATAGATAAACACGTTTGCAGGATTATTTCAAAAGTAGGTGAGTACACCATTTCTTGGTCACCTCGTAGAAAATGCTTGCAAAGTGTCAAATATTGTCTACTCAACCAATCAATTACACTCTAGTCAATTTAACTCTTGAACCAATTGATGTGGGAAACCGGTTACGTAGTTTAGTATTTTTTGAAGCGTGTAACACAAATATTGAAGTAACCAATGTGAAAATATACTATTCTTTCATTTAGAGTAGTTATCTTTAGGTTTTGAATCTTGTATTAGAGCCTTAATTGAATCGCACACCGCATGACACATTAAAGGGTGATACTTTAGTAAGATTTTTTCTATATCGAAATTCGAGTTTGAGACTGATTCAATTTCCTATTACATTACAAACCTATGTTGATGTGCACTCTCTCAATCATTTTACTTTGTCTTTTTTTTGTTTGTTTATACAAATATTAATAAATTATCATTTATTTATTTACTATTGTATTCTTATTTGTTATTTTCTTATTATGATAAATGAAAAGGTAGTTAATTAAACAATTACATTTTAGTTAATTTTGTGTATATGTTCTTCACTTAAATTTTCTATACAAGTTGGTTAATCTTTATTACTTCCAAAATTAATTAGTAGAGACAAAACTGATACATACATTTAATTATATGTCAATTATATAAAATAACAATTATTTTGAACCATCTATATTTATAGGGAGGACAAAATAATTATGAAGTGATGGTGGAGGGAGTACTCCATTTTGCTTGAATTTTCGAAACTCTACGTACACCATCATTTCTGAGTTACACCTTTTTCCTCTTGTTAGGTCAATAATTGGGATAATCTTATCAGCGTCATTCCAATTTCAAATCGTAGTCGTGCAAGCTAAGTACTACCATCATCCATAATTATATCCCACATTTGATAGATAGTTTTGTACCAAATTTAGGGGTCTCTCACACCTAGACCAAATAAAATTTACACAAAAAGAAAAAGAAAAAGGATAATTAAGCAATATTTCTTTAGTTTTGAGTCCCTTGTCGACAAAGGATGAAGTAATTGGCCCTCCTAATTTCCTATAGTCTTGTCCAAGCTTACTTTATAATCTAAGTATTTTTGCGACCCATTTTTGGGACTGTTTATTTTCTTCTAGTGGCATATCGGAGTTTGATTTAGTTTGATATTGAACTTACTGTTATATTGATCTCTAGTTCTTTAGGTAATAATCATTTAGTTTTTTTTAGCATGAGTGTCTACATTATGTAGTTATTAAAGATGCATGTACACAGTATTGATTTGAGGGGTTTTCACTAGCTTTTGGGTCAAGTTAGATTCTTATTCAACTTTTATCCAATTACCCTTTCATTTTAATTTATTTATTTTAGTTTAATTTTACATGATTTGAGAAAATAAAATAATTTTTTAAATCTTATGATCATAAATATTTCAGATAAATTAACAATAGTGTAGTAAACATAAAAAATGGGTAACTTTTTAAAACAAATCAATACGAAAATTATAAGTAAATTAAAATGCAAGAAGTATTAAATATAATTTACACATTTATAGATCATATTAAAGTATATTTAATTAATATAAATCATGAAATTTTAGCTAAAGGTTAAAATCATGTGGAAAAATTGTGAAATATTGACTTAATAATATACTTAGTGTCATTTTCCTGAGATTCTTTCTTGAAAAATTCAACATTTTCGGATAGATTAAAGCCTTAAGGTGTACATTGGCCATAGATATCAATATTTTTAGTGCATTCGTACATGTGATTGTAGAATAACATTGTTTTTAACCTATGATTTTTCTAGTTCATATTAAGTGACTTGTTAAGGTATGATATAAATTTTAAAAACAATATTTAAGGAAATTACTATTCTTATAATTATTTTAAAATTATTTTTGTAGAAAATGTAAATTAATTTAGAACCTTATAGAAAAGAAGATGAATATGAAAAGAAAGATTCAATTATTCTCTAAAATTTTAAAAATTCTCTTATTTTTGAACTATAATAGAAGTCCAAAAATTTACTTAATACTATCAGAGGTAGAGATGGTATATTTTTACATTTTTAGTTTGAAAACTTGATCTTTTTATAGAGAAGACAACTTTCTTAATACAATTTATCTTACAAATTTTACTTTTGCAATAGCAAATTAGCATTTTGTTACCCACTAATTACTGTAATTTTTATAAGTAGAGTTTGAATATATATATATGTATATGTATATATATTATAATAGAGATATTATTTTATGTAGATCTTCATTTTTTAATTTAAATATATCGAACATTCAAAAGCTGTTTGGTAGTTAGTTAGAGCAATATTGACTCAAGCAACTTAGTAATTTAAAATCAAAAATAAACTCCTAATATTTGGTTATTATTTTTTTCATTTTTGAGAAGCAAAATTTTTTCTTTCATTTTATTGATCTTTTAAAATTATATATATTTTTCTCTTGTAATCTTATATATATCAAGTGAATGGATGACTTATTTTTAAATGCATATAACTGTCTTCATTATAGTTGTGTATGTATTATTTTATGTAAATATTAATTTTATTTTTAAATGCATATGACTGTCTTCATTATAGTGTATGTATATATATATATATACACACTCTTGTTTTAGATTACTTGTGTAATGTTTAATGAACTTTAATTAAGAGACAATATTTTACTTATGAATTGTTCTTAAATTCATACATCAACATTAACATATTAGTCGAATTATAATATTTTATATTAATAATAAATAGATTAAGTAATTCATATTTTAGAAACAAAAAATTATATCTAAATAATAAAATTTGTAAGCTAATCTATTTAAATAACTTTATTAGTATAAATATAAAATATAAAATATAAAATCAAAAAAATAAATAAACTATTAAAAGGATTTGAGGGATATTTTTGTCTTTACCTAGAATAGTCCCATTGATTAGAGCTAAAACCTCCAAATGGAAGGTATTAGTAATACATCACATAATACCATGTAGGATGTATTAACTAATCTGTGGATTAGTTCTACATAGGCTCACATTCCTACCAAACACAGTATTAAATTATACCACATCTAATACATGAATTATTTCTTTTAATACAGCCTACCAAACGCCCTTATTGATTTAAAATAAAAAATAAACTCCTAATATTTGATTATTTTTTTTCATTTTTGAGAAGCAAAATTTTTTCTTTCTTTTTATTGATCTTTTAAAATTATATATATTTTCTCTTGTAATCTTATATATATCAAGTGAATGAATGACTTATTTTTAAATGCATATAACTAACTGTCTTCGGTATAGTTGTGTATGTATTATTTTATGTAAATATTAATTTTATTTTTTTTACTACTACCCAAAAAAAAAAAAATTCTTCACCAACTTACCAATGTTAGTAAAATCTTTTATATGTGAAACGCATGACTGTTCACTACTGCTGTCATTAAATAATTTGGCATTCTCGTAAATAATTCCCACAATTGTGCCTAGTGTTAAAATATTATTTAATAGGACGAAACACGCTGTTTGGTCTACCAACATTTGCCAAAAAAGTTACTTATCCGTGGTTAAGTTTTATACCCCAATAAGTTCTAACCATAGTTAAATTCTTTTATCCCTCTAACCATGGTTAAGTTATTGTCTTTCCCTTTATATATTAAGCTTTAGATAGTGCAAAAAAGAAGAAATAACAGAATTTTATCAAAGAACAGAGAAATTCAAAACGCACCTTTAACATGGCAGTCTATTTAGATGAAGAAGAAGTATGGAAATGTCCAAAACACCCTTCAAAGAGACGGAGGAACGGTGTTTGCCCTGTTTGTCTTAAGGACCGTCTCGTCATTCTCTGCCCTGACTGTGCTAACGTACGCCCCTGTGCTTGCTACGCTTCTGCGACGTCGTCTTCTTCCTCCGCTTCCTCTTCGTTTTCTCTATTTTCCTCATCGTCCGGTCGTAGCGGCGCCGGTGGAGGCGGTTGCGACGGAGGTTGCTCTGTCGCACGAGTCTCCAATCTCATTGATAGTGAACCTTCTTTCCGTAGATCGAGATCCGTCGGAATTCCGTTCCTCCGATCATCACGAGAGAAAAATTCCGTCGACAGAAAAAATCAGCCGAATTGTAAAAACAGTAAGATGAGCAAAACGCCGTCGTTTTGGTCGGTTTTCAAGTTGAGTAAGAGTAAGAGATACGGAGATTCAGAGAATGATGAATTGAAACCGAAACCGAAAGCGAAAGCGGATATTCATCATGAAAATATTAACGAATTTACTGATGGTAGAATTGAGGATTTTGCAAGGATGATGAAGAGATCACGATCAATGAGTGTCGTGATAACTTCAGTTTCCGGCGCCGGTGACTGCAATAAGTCACCGTCGAAGTCGAAAGGATGGCATTTTCCAAGTCCAATGAAAGTTTTCCGGCAATCGAAGGCTTCGAAATTGGTTCACGAGCGGTCGCCTTTGTACAGAGGTTGAGTTTTCCTTTTTTTATTTTTTTTTTGGAGTGTATTTTTTAATGTTCAGAAAATTACTCTACTAAACAGTAAATAGCATAATTAGAATTTTATTTCTTTGAGTATGAAAAAATAATTGCACTAATGTATTTTATTATTAGAAGAAGAAGTTGCAATGTACTTTATAAGTTGAGTAAATCTCCATTGTACATGTCTTCTACTTCTTTATTTCGTTTATATTGAATCTAATTTTACGTAATGGTTGAACATCTTATGGTCTGCCTCCATGTTTTTTTTTTTTTTTATAGTTGCAATATTTAAATTAATTTATGTGTATTTTATTTAACTTTTTAAGAGATATCTATATACAATTTTCTACTATTACATATATCGAATATATATGTCTTCATCAATTTATTAAAACATTGACGATTAAGTTGGATTTTGGTTCACCTAATTTTGACTCGAAGTGTGAGCGTTTAATCTTATCAATTTATTGTTATGTCACTCTTTTCATTTTCAAGAATGAGAAATCTATACATAAATATAATATTATAATCTTTACTATTGCTTCATTCATTTATCCCTTTATTTTATGTTTGCTTCATTTTAACTTCCATAAACTTTGATGGACCCATCACTCAAAATAAAAAAAATAATTAAAATTTAGCACCTTTGTTGCTAATAATATTTTGTTATTTTACTATAAAATATTTACAACTCACTTATCTTGAAATAGATGAATTAAATACATCTTGCAATAAAAATTTGATTCCGGATCTTTTTTTCGGCTACAAGATATTATGTTAATTATTTTATGACCAAAATACATGTTACCTTCGATGGGGTCGATTTTATAATAATATATGTTGATTTATGGGTATATATATATATATATTTTGATATCTTTTTGTAGAAACAAGTGGTCCTACGTCCTTTGCCTATATGGGAGAATAATACAAAGATTATGTCTATCTTCACTGAAGCTATTACACTAACCTCTAATACGATTCACACCAATTTGGGATATCAAAAATATATGGAAGAGAGGTGAGGGATCGAGGTGAATAAGATTTTTTATGTATTCTAAATACGTGTGAATTTATTCGAATATATTGTTTTAAAATGACTCATATCAAAATTTGACCCTATGTATGAGATATGTATGCAGACGTATCTAGATACACCAAAATCTGGTAAAATATATAATATTGCAAATTAAAATGTATCTAAGTAATTAACTCCTAAATTAATAATATTAAATCTTTAAAGCGTTTGTTGATTGGATTAGAAGAAATAATTATGCATTAAGTTTTGGGTGACTTGTGTAAGTTTCATTACTTTAGGAGTTAAATATTTGAATACACTCTACTTTGTAATATTACGTATCTTATCAGATTTTGTTTCCTCCAAATACATCACATACATGTATCCCGAATATATGGGGTAAAATATAGGTGTAACTTGTTTCAGATACATTATATTCAAGTAGATTCACATGTATGTGGGATATATAACAAATCTCGCTCACCTCCCTCATCTCTGTCCCGTGTATTTGGAATCCCAGATACATGTGAATTACTTCAAATACATACAAAATGCATGTATAGAATGTATCTAGTGTGATTCTCATGTATCTGAGATACATACAAATCTCGCTCACATCCCTCCTAGTCTCGCTCGCCTCTCTTCATATTTTGTGTATTTGATAGCAAAAATACATGTATTTAAGTGTAAGATACACTAAAAAAAGCTCTTGATTATTGGTAAGTTACATAACTTTTTGAATATGCGTGTAATAATAATATTTATGATAATAAAGTATGTCTAATTATGTAGTTTATTTTATGTATAAGTAGTATTTTGAGGAGTATGTTATAAATACCGGAAATTCGAGGTATTAGACTATTAGTGATAGAAGAGGATTTAATGCACGGATTAGCATAGATGAAGACCCAATCATCCCTCAAAACTTTTCTCAACATTTTTAACACCATATTTGTAGATGGTATTTTCGTAAATAATTTTTTTTAAAAAAAATTACACAATACATATTATTTTTTAAATATCTAACCAAATAATATATATGTGAGATAATATCTACATAACTAATACTAACATTATTAATGCACTCTATTAACAATAATGTTATACATATTATCAATCCTCAAAACTAAATAGAATTCCAAATTTTAGATTCAAAAAGAAGAGAAACATATATATACACACTATCAATGACTATTTAAATAAACAATATTATGTGGATGATTATAACTATGTACCTAGCATTTTTTTCTTTTGTGGTGTTACCTCGCCCTCATCTGTATGATTAAAATAATTTATAATAATGATATTATTATTATTTCTATTTATTGTTAATAATAATAATAATAAAAGTGGCCCTAAAGGATCATTATCAATAGCAAAGAAGGAAATTGATTGTGCAAAGTAAGACAGTCATCAAGATACATAAAGAACAAAATTTATCAAATAATTTAGGGTAGTTGGTTAGTTAATATAGACTTATGATTGAAATATAATTTAATCATAATTTTGAGTCTCATAACATAACAATAATTAAATATAAGTGGGTATATATGAATGTTATATATTGTTGTCTAATTATTAGTGACCATATTTGTTTGTAAGAAATCAAAGCAAATTGAAACAAAAGCACATGCTAGATGTTGTTTTTTCTTTTTTATTTTTACACAAATCCAAAGTATATCAGTTCAAAGATTAGGTATTAAATCATATCAAACAAAATGGGGGTCCTTTCCTATCTTTATAAGTTTTATGACAAAAAAAGTTGTTTTTAATGAAATTGAGGCTCCTTTTGAAGACAATTTTAAGAAAAATAATTATTATTTCAGATATTTTTCTTCGAATTAGAGGCACTTCAATTTTAACAAAACTTTATTGTATTAATGGAGCTCAAGTTGTCTCATGACTTTTTCTTTTGAACAGGTTTTGTCCTAAATAAAACCAAATTGGAGTAAGTTTTTCCAAATACTATTATGGATGAATGTTAATCATGTTTAATATTGTGGATGAAGGGAGGGGATAATGTAAATCGTGCGAGAAAAATTCGGAACGAGCGTGAAAATTGAAAAGTTAATTATATTAAACTAATAAATACATGAAGCATGACCTGCTTTCTGGCTACTATGACAAGCGTTATCCGTCGCTTGCGCTATATTGTCATATAATCTTTTATCATTTAATCCTGATAAAAATATCATCATAAATCATAATTATGTAAAAATTGATATTTATGAAATCTTTCGCAAGGTGTAATTTACTAATTTTATTTGCAATTACAAATTTGTGTCGTTTACTAAGTAATATTTTCTCCCACTTCACCACCACAATTAATCATATTAAATCTTAAACTAAATTGGTGAATTTAAGCGTTTTATTTTTACTTTTGACCCGTTGAAATAGGGAAAAGTCGTTTTATTATTTTTTAACATATACTAAAAGAGGCTTATGGGTGAACTATTATATGTTTGGACCTGTTAAATGCTGTTGGATAATACAATTTGTCTTCTCTGCCTTGGGCACTTGTTTATAAAAAAATTTAAAAAAAAAACAGTACTTCCATTGAAAGATAATTTATTTTGTCTTCAATTATTATTATAAGAAAAAAAAAAGGCGTTACTTGGACAAAGCTGGGCGGCAGGTCACGGAGGAAGTAATTTAAGTACCCAGAGACAAGGAAATACGTAATAATCGATAAAATATTTTTGAAAATTATAAATAAGTATAGATTCATAGTTTTTTAGAATAGAGTATTTGATGGTATGCTGTTAATTAATAAGATTTTAAAAAATCATGAAATTTTGATGGTCAAAATTATATAATATATAATACCTGTTAATATTTAAGAAAATAAGTAAGATACATATAAATTAACCGGACATCAAATATCATATAAAAAAAGAATCGCCACCTTTGTTGCCTATGTATATGTTCAACATTAAATGGTAACTATGTGAACGCTAGATTAAATTTTTGACTAATTAACGGCTGAAACAAATTATCAATTAAGTACTAATCAAGTAGCATTATATATGTATATAATATTCATAAGACCACTTTTGACGAATATTTTGACATGATTATGGTAGTTGATTTCTGTTACATAATGATAATAATAATAATAATAATAATAATAATAATAGTAATAATAGTAATAATAATGTGAAAGCTTATTGCTTAAATTTATGGCCCATTGACTAAGGTTCTACCAACTATATTTACTTTAATTAATTTGGAATAATCATGAACCTTTTTGTTTGTTTGACACTCTACCTTTACCTGGTTTGATGGTTCAAAATGAAACTTTTTAGCCTATGTAATTATTAAAAAGTTCATGAATGAGAAGTCAAAGACACATGTTAGTTACCCATATATAATTGCTTTATAATCTAACTTGTCAAAATAAAATCTTATATTCTTTTTTGTTGGTGTGACTATGATGCTAAAATTGCCGGGCCATTGATTTGATAACGGTTTATAAATTTGTTAATTTGATTTTATATTAAAAATATCAAAAGTTTATTTTTCTTCTATAAAAACGGTAAAAATGATATATTGAACCGTAAAGTAACATAGTTACCTATATTTTGCTCGGTGTCCGAAGCATATTAGAGCTTCGATTGAATTAGAATTGCACTCTGTAGGATTCATTCAGAAGTGATGTTTCCAACAGAATTTTCTCCATATTTACGAATTTCAACAGTGCATCACAACTCATGTTGATAGTAATCTATATTTTTAAAAAGAAGATGGATATAAATATAATTTTAGAGGTTGTGTGGTTCATTTCGATAATTTTTATTTAGTAATTATTTAGTTTGTTGTATTAAAATATAACATATTGTTTGTCGAATATCATCGACTTTATTTAGTAAACAAGAAATTAATTTAAGGGACTTCAGAAATATTTTCGTCATTTTCATCTTTCTTTATAATAAGATAATTTATCTCAATACTTACTTATATTCCACCTGCATGTTGAAGAAATGTCCAAGAATATTGCAAAAATAAAACAAGAGAAGTAGCTTCAATTTCTATAAAAGATTTCTTTTACATAATAAATTCATTTTTTGAGTAGCTAACTTTTAAAAATTTTAAATTATTTGTCAGTTTTGCGTGACTTGAATTAATTTAGGAGTTAGTTTCTTTATATTTGTTATTTAAAATTTATTAATAAGTTTATTAGTATATTTTGTATTTTCTAACTGGAAATTATAGCTATAAATATGTCTTTGAGGTATTAATAAAATAAGTTTAGTGTATATATTTCCTCTTAAATTCTTACACCTTTACTTTTGGGCAACTTTCATATATAACAAATAAAAAATTCATATTTGTATGCTATAACAAAATTTTCATAATTGCGCTCCATAGCAAATATATGACTGTATAATTCCCTATACATATACAACTATATAATTCGCCCTAAATTATATAATTCCCTGGCTTCGCTATACATATACAATTGTATGATTCGCTGACCTAAATTGTATAATTCGCTGGCCTATTTTGCTGCAATTGTATAATTCGCTAGTCTATTTCACTGCAATTGTATAATGCGCAATTGTATAATTCGCTGGCTATTTCGCTGCAATATGTGTATAAATTTTGCTTTGCATACAATTGAATCGAAGTAAAATGTTTGTATATTGTATAATTATAAGTGTATAGGAAGAAGATATATGTTTTTCTCTCGCTTTATACAAAAACAGAAACACAATTTATACACTTCTGTTGTATAAAGCGAGATAAAATTATATTTCACTGCAATTGTATAATTCGCTGGCCTTTTCCGCTGCAATATTTGTATAAAATTTGCATTTGTATACAATTGAATCGAAGTAAAATGTTTGTATTATATAATTAAGTGTATAGTACGAAGATATATGTTTTTGCATGTGTATATACAATTTTCTCTCGCTTTATACAAAACAAAAACACAATTTATACACTTCTTTTGTATAAAGCGAGAGAGGCGAGCAGAGGGAGAGAGGCGAGCGAGAATGAGAGAGTGGCGAGTGAGAGTTTTGGGAGAGAGGCGACTGACAAACTTTGGCAAACGTTTGCTATGGGGCACAATTAAATCAAACAGTAGCTACTCCACTTATTTTAGGTTATTAGTTTGTTATTATATACAATTATCCCTTTATTTATTTAATATGTTATCCGAATATAATTATTAATCTTATTATGACTTATCCAAAATAAGTAACCAAACTCGAGTTAAGATAATACTAATTTTTTGTTTCAAGACTATCTATATTTATACACCATACCAAACAATGCCTAACTCTAAAAAAAAATTGTATAGAATTATATCCTTCTTTAGCTAACTTATAAATTTACCTAATTTCTATTCCGTAGCTTTGTTTTAATTAGCATAATCTTAGTTTTCCAAAAGCATGAAATTGGAGTATTAGTTTTTGCTAAACCAAATCGTCATAGTATTTTGTCCGAATCTTTAGAATAATTAATTAAAAACCTAATCACGTGATTAAGCTGGCTGTTTGGTTGTAAAATCTTCATTGAAGATTTAGGGACCATTTTTTTTTTTGGGTACAGGATTTAGGACCATTGGATCAACATAAAGGGCAATTATTTAATTAAAATGTTCAAAGAAATGCATCGAACATTGACACATTTTCATATTTACGTCCAAGGTATAAGTTTCTAGAATTTCACCTTTAAATTCATCTTTCTAAATTAATACTCCCTCTATTCCTAATTATTTGCCTATTTTAACAAATAAAAAAAAAGTTATCTATTAAACATTCAATTAATTATTTTAAAAAAGATAAAAAAATTTTAAAATATTAAATTTTTAATTCATTCATTTTATAATTAATATATAAATAAGATGATGAACTCATTATATTAATTATATATTTTTATATTAATTTAAAAATAAACAAATAATTAGGCACACGACGATAACTCATAGAATACTGAACTTGAAACTATTTCCTAAGCGTATATTTGTTGGAAATAACATATTAATGGCTCTATTTACAATGTTATTATCGTAGTATAGAATTCTGCGTTGCTTGTTTTGTCATCCGATGTATAGTTGAATGATTCCGCCAAATGTTTTTAATTTATTAAAGAAATATTATTTCTCCGTCTTAAAGTATTTGTTGTTTTAATTCTATAACTATATGATTATCGGTTTGAATTATCATAGAGTAAAAACAATAGAATTCTTAGTGAGCGGTTAAAAAAAATTAACCAACTCAAAATACTTATCATTTTAGAAGTTTAATATAAAAACTAATTAAATTTCATTTAATTAATATTTTCATAAAGAATGTGTAAATGCAAGCATGACAAGCATTTTGGCATGAAGGAAGTAGTATTATTTAAATTCGAAGTACTTCTTTCATCTAATAATATTTGTCTACCATATTATTTTGGGATGTCTAACAATATTCATCTATTTTATAAAATTAATAGACAATTTTATATTTAATTTTTAATTTATCCTTATAACTAAATTATATTCATTTTCCTAGTATATTTCTCGACATATTGTATTTATTATATTCAAAGGATGACATAATAAAATTACACTTTCATTTATAATTTCTTAAAAAGTATGCAAAGTCAATAGTGAATAACTATCGTTGTACCGAAAGAGAAGGAGTAGTAAACATCAAAATAGAGAACATTGAACCCTGGTATTGACTGAATTTCTTTGGTATTTAAATTTCTTGCATCATTTTCTTCCTTTCTGGTGGCTTTTAATCTCTTTGAATTAAAAAAAAAAAAAGGTTTCAATATAAGTTATTTTAATATAGATTTGTATCTTGTTTGGAATAAATAATTAAATAAATTGTGACACATGAAATAAAATGATTTATACAGAATTGTCCACAGATAGTCGGCAAGGAACATTATATTGTGATCACAACATATAATATATTACAAAACATTATTTATAGAGTCAAAATGAATGTACTTTGCAAACTCTGACTGAACCCTACCAACTATTACTAAAATGAAACCCAAACATGATGTAACTAAACAAGAAGCCCAACCATTTAAGCCTATTACAAGTGACACTTTGATCATTCTTCAACTTGAAGGTTGATACATATCTTGTGCGAAGCCAGATAGGATCGAGGGATTCGTTAAAAATCATTTTATATGATATGAAAATTCTTTTTTTATTATCTATATATAATACTTTATCCGTCCGGTATTGTTTATCATATTATGTTTTTCGAAAGTGAATTTGACTAATTTTCAAAGCTAAATTAGATCACATTAATTCGATAATTTAAACAAAAAAAAAACTAAAACTATATGAAAAGTACTATAAATTGCAATTTTTTGCATATTAATATGATGAAAAAATACATTTTAAAATGTTAATCGAAATTTTTATAGTTTAACTCTAAAAATAAAAATCATGATAAATAATACCTGACGGAGAGAGTAGACAGTGAACTCTCTGCCATATTCTTTTTATGTTGACTTATTCAAGTTTTTAAATCCTTAATGAAAATTCTGACTCTTCTATTACGGTAGCAATTATTACGGTAGCAATTTACAAGTGAATTACACCACTACTTTTTTTAGGAAAGAGCCAAAGACAATAAGCAAAATTGAAAGTCATATAGATACATACAAGACTAGTTAGGACTGACTAGTTGTTAACAACCCATATATTGATCATGAGCTGTGTAACCTGCTCCAAAGTATGTACTATCTCAATCACAATAGTGGTAATATCTTCTAATATGTACTATCTCAATCATTATATATAGTGGTAATATCTTCTATATATCAAAGGAAAAATAAAGTTGAACAAATAAAGTCTTATTTAATTAGGTGAGGTTGATTTTTCATTCTTAATTAATTATTGGAGCTTAGTGCAAGCATTTACTTTGTTATGTCTTATCAGATTCACACATTACTTGACAGATTCATAAAGCTTTCAAGTCTCTGATCTGTTTCTGACATGGAAACACATGGACTGTTAAAAGAATTAAACAAAATTAATCAATCAAAGAGGTTGATTATTAGATGCACTGAATAATTACAAAGATATAATATTTCGTTGACAGTTGATAGGTTTTAAGAAATTGAAGAGAACAAAACTATTACATATATATATACACTATAACAAAAAAAAAATTTAGTGGCATTAAATATTTATAATAATAAAGAGTGCTAATTAAGGTTTTTATTGGTATTGGAGAAAATTCTTTTGGGAACACCACTCCCGAATGGGCCTGCAGAGTGCGATCTGAATTTAATCGGAGGTTCAATGTGGGCTCCGAACACCGAGTGAAAAATAAAAAAAAGTCTTTATCGATATTAGTTAAGTGTCATTAGAACCAATATCACTAAAGGCATTACGGAAATATGCATAGAAAGTTAATTCCCGCTTAAAAATACATATTTAACAATAATTAAAAATTTATTATCGCTAATGATTATCTTTAATTTAGTGATATTGTATATGTATATATAATTATACTCCCTCCATTTCATATTGTTTGGTGCTTGACCCTTACTGGGGTGACATAATTCTTCAGAAAACTTTAATAATTATAGCATATATTGAAGAAATGTATGTTTATAGAAAAACAATATTGTACTCCCTTCATTTCATATCACTTATCCTTTATTGACATGACATTATTTTTAAATAAAATTTAATTAGAAATGTACTTTTAATTGAATGATCAAATGATATGAAATATTGGAAGTATTTGGAATCTATGATCACATAGGTCTTAGCTTGGTATATATAGACGGAACATTAGTAGATGTGTCACATATTATACATTAAAGTTAAATTCACCTAATTGGCTTCTTTTTGTGTAGCGATAGTCTAATTAGTTTATATATATATGTGCTTACCAAATTAAAATAACAACTACTTATCCGATCGAAAATTAGATTAAATTTTTTGACATGCGAGAGGATTCAACGGGGACAATTTCTACATCTCTATTACTACAAAAATATCATGACGTGATTGTGAAAATGATGTCATATATCATCCAATAATTAGTTAGTTAGTATTTCGAAGGAATCTAGTTATTTAATTTATTCATAACGGTTTCTGATCTTCTCAAATACCCTTCTCGTCACTTCTAGCAAATTAAAGCTACTTCGGATTTATGGAAGAATGGATTATAGCTAAGTTACGTTCCTATATGTACATAAATGAAATTATTGCAATTGAGCAACCAATTTTCAAATCATATTAAAATACAAACTAATGCCATTAGAATCAAATTCTCAACTTTTTCTTTGTAACATAAATCCCCAATGGATAGTTACATCATACATTATCCATAACTTGTATGGTGGATACGAAAGAAAGCCACGATAGTGCAAAGCACATCGATCAAATTGCTTGAGGCAAATTTAGAGTGCACCGATATATAAATTTATTAGTTTTGACTCAAATTCAGAACATGCATATTTAAAAACTTCATCAAATAAATAGGATCAACAAATTTTAAACTTAGTGAATCGGACGAATATTACGATAAAAATTGAAACTTTTATCTATAAAATTTAAATTTTGAATCCGTTTCGAAAAGAAAAACGGCTGAATTGTCTCTGTGCAGTGTCCCGACCGTACACGTGAAGTTGGCTTTTACTGAATTGTTGTTTTATTGTCATGAAGCAGACCAGTTTGAACAACACTCTACTTCCTTTTCAATCTCAGCTTTTTGTTTTTGTCATTCTTTTATTTCACATACCTTAGCTTCTTTATTCCATTTCTTGGGTTGTGTGAATCTACACGTTCCCTTCACTAGTCTGCCACACACATACGCACACGCTTGCTCCTTTAGTTTTTTTCTTTCCCAAAAAAACAATTATTGCATACGTCAATATCTAAAATAAGTTGAAATCGATTATATGAAAATTATACTAATAAAAGTTTTGATATGAGATTAAAACCTATTCTCAACTAGTAACTTACACTTACATGGATTTTTTTTGGTTCATTGTATCTTATATTTAGTTAAGTCTGTATCGATATCAAGTATGTAAAGATCTTTTAAAATTACTTTCTTTCATGTAATTTTTAGTTTTACCTTGTTCCTTTGTAACGCTTTTACTTATCATAGTTTGCTGCATCAATAAATCCACGTTAAAAACATGTTTAAACCATTTCAAACAACCTTCTCGCATTTTATGTCTTCAACGTGTGCTACTTATGACTATCGAGAAATGTGTCTATTTCTAATTTGAGATGACCGCAAACTTATGTTAGCATTGCATCTACGGAACACTCGTATGGATCACCACTCGTCAATTATTACTACTATTAAAACAAAGCATAGAAGAGATGGAAGGGTAAATATTTTATAGTGGATGGATTAAATAATGGCCCTTTGTGGTTGAACGTAACCAAAGGGCAACGAGATTTTGTGTTGATATATTAATGTAAAGAGTTTGCAAAGTCCAAAAAATATCCTAGTTTTGAGTAGCTTATCTCAAAAAATAAACTAGACATTCGAAAAGTCACATGTCTATAGATTGGTGACCATCACATGATGAGGGACCAGAATGTTCAATCAAGAAGTGTTAACAATTACCAATGAGTGATCAAAATAAGATCTTTATGGTCGTGAATATACATTTATTGTGACGAGAAAACACTCTTAGTTCAGCTAAGTAATTTAAAATTTGATAACATATTTAAATTCCGTATAAGAATGTATCTTTTTTATTGTTAAATCAAATTAAATTGAGATGATTCATTTAGATTTTTGCTATTTTACGCAATAATTAAAATATGACGTGTGAATAAAATCATAATAAAGTAAGTGTGTTTGATGTTTTATCATTTAACTGATGTCATTTAGTATATAATAATATAACGACGGAACTGATGAATCAAATTGATTATATATGATATTATTTGTTATATGAATTGTCCTAGGTTATTTCAATCAGATGGAACTTGTCACTCTTGACCTTCACGGCCCAAATTGAATTGTCCAACATAGAACTATCACAATCCAAATTGAATTATGTATTAAAGTCCACTAAGAAAATTCCATTTCCTACTCTAATCATTAGCTCAAATATTTAAGATCCAACTAGAATTGGACCTGTTACAGGCAATGTATTGTTCGCACTCTGAATTATTAGCTCGCAAAATCACAAAATATAACAAGATGTTTCTTATACGCCACTCAATTTATGTTAGAGAATAAAAGGGGATCTCAAAAAGAAAATGTTACTCATTAAAATATAACTGTAAAAGAATGAGAAAAGTCCCACATCAGTGGTTAATGAGATGGGTGGACTCCTTATAAGGGTTGGACAATCCTCCTCCCTTTAAGCTAGCTTTTGGGGTGTGAGTTAGGCCTAAGACCTAATTTCACATGGTATCAGAGCAG
This sequence comes from Solanum pennellii, assembly GCF_001406875.1. NCBI lineage: Eukaryota > Viridiplantae > Streptophyta > Magnoliopsida > Solanales > Solanaceae > Solanum > Solanum pennellii. The sequence goes on from NC_028644.1 coordinate 65,204,432, forward strand.
GGCCCGGCTCACCCGATGTTGGGGTCCCCAAAATCAAAATTGTCCACAACGCACCAGATGCTAAGCACTGGGCGTGTGGGTGAATGACAAAAGTCCCACATCGGTGGTTAATGAGATGGGTGGACTCCTTATAAGGGTTGGACAATCCTCCTCCCTTTAAGCTAGCTTTTGGGGGGTGAGTTAGGCCTAAGACCTAATTTCACATGGGATCAGAGCAGGGCCCGTCTCACTCGATGTTGGGGTCCCCCAAATCAAAATTGTCCACAACGCACCAGATGCTAAGCACTGGGCGTGTGGGTGAATGACAAAAGTCCCACATCGGTGGTTAATGAGATGGGTGGACTCCTTATAAGGGTTGGACAATCCTCCTCCCTTTAAGCTAGCTTTTGGGGGGTGAGTTAGGCCTAAGACCTAATTTCACATGGGATCAGAGCAGGGCCCGTCTCACTCGATGTTGGGGTCCCCCAAATCAAAATTGTCCACAACGCACCAGATGCTAAGCACTGGGCGTGTGGGTGAATGACAAAAGTCCCACATCGGTGGTTAATGAGATGGGTGGACTCCTTATAAGGGTTGGACAATCCTCCTCCCTTTAAGCTAGCTTTTGGGGGGTGAGTTAGGCCTAAGACCTAATTTCACATGGGATCAGAGCAGGGCCCGTCTCACTCGATGTTGGGGTCCCCCAAATCAAAATTGTCCACAACGCACCAGATGCTAAGCACTGGGCGTGTGGGTGAATGACAAAAGTCCCACATCGGTGGTTAATGAGATGGGTGGACTCCTTATAAGGGTTGGACAATCCTCCTCCCTTTAAGCTAGCTTTTGGGGGGTGAGTTAGGCCTAAGACCTAATTTCACATGGGATCAGAGCAGGGCCCGTCTCACTCGATGTTGGGGTCCCCCAAATCAAAATTGTCCACAACGCACCAGATGCTAAGCACTGGGCGTGTGGGTGAATGACAAAAGTCCCACATCGGTGGTTAATGAGATGGGTGGACTCCTTATAAGGGTTGGACAATCCTCCTCCCTTTAAGCTAGCTTTTGGGGGGTGAGTTAGGCCTAAGACCTAATTTCACATGGGATCAGAGCAGGGCCCGTCTCACTCGATGTTGGGGTCCCCCAAATCAAAATTGTCCACAACGCACCAGATGCTAAGCACTGGGCGTGTGGGTGAATGACAAAAGTCCCACATCGGTGGTTAATGAGATGGGTGGACTCCTTATAAGGGTTGGACAATCCTCCTCCCTTTAAGCTAGCTTTTGGGGGGTGAGTTAGGCCTAAGACCTAATTTCACATGGGATCAGAGCAGGGCCCGTCTCACTCGATGTTGGGGTCCCCCAAATCAAAATTGTCCACAACGCACCAGATGCTAAGCACTGGGCGTGTGGGTGAATGACAAAAGTCCCACATCGGTGGTTAATGAGATGGGTGGACTCCTTATAAGGGTTGGACAATCCTCCTCCCTTTAAGCTAGCTTTTGGGGGGTGAGTTAGGCCTAAGACCTAATTTCACATGGGATCAGAGCAGGGCCCGTCTCACTCGATGTTGGGGTCCCCCAAATCAAAATTGTCCACAACGCACCAGATGCTAAGCACTGGGCGTGTGGGTGAATGACAAAAGTCCCACATCGGTGGTTAATGAGATGGGTGGACTCCTTATAAGGGTTGGACAATCCTCCTCCCTTTAAGCTAGCTTTTGGGGGGTGAGTTAGGCCTAAGACCTAATTTCACATGGGATCAGAGCAGGGCCCGTCTCACTCGATGTTGGGGTCCCCCAAATCAAAATTGTCCACAACGCACCAGATGCTAAGCACTGGGCGTGTGGGTGAATGACAAAAGTCCCACATCGGTGGTTAATGAGATGGGTGGACTCCTTATAAGGGTTGGACAATCCTCCTCCCTTTAAGCTAGCTTTTGGGGTGTGAGTTAGGCCTAAGACCTAATTTCACATGGTATCAGAGCAGGGCCCGTCTCACTCGATGTTGGGGTCCCCAAAATCAAAATTGTCCACAACGCACCAGATGCTAAGCACTGGGCGTGTGGGTGAATGACAAAAGTCCCACATCGGTGGTTAATGAGATGGGTGGACTGTTGGACAATCCTCCTTTCTTTAGCTAGCTTTTAGGGTATGAGTTAGGCCTAAAATCTAATTTCACAATAATTAACACTACTTCCATAAGGAACAAAAGAGTATCAATTGTGATAACCTTATAATAAGGTAGAGAAATCACACATCTTAGATGCTCTTAGTTAAAACTTAAGCTATTAAAGAAAATATAATTTTATTAATTAATTATATTCTCAATACTCCATGTTGTGACATTTGCATTAGCGAATTCATGAATCTTCTAATACTCAATTAGATCAGTTGATTTATGCAAATAAAGTTTATGTAAATATATTATATGAAGTACTCTTTCTAATGAGTTATTCGATGTGTATTGTTTATATTTTTATGAAGTAGCAAGGAAAATTTGGGACTCGTTGATTGTAAGGACAAAAATTACAACGTAAACCAAATAAAATTGTGTAACTTGTCACTCTTTACTTTTTATGGCCCAAGCTGAATTGTCCAACTTAGAACTAAATCCAAATACAATTGTGTGGAAGTCCAATATAAACTCCATGTTGTTAAATTTTTATCTCCAATATTTTTTTAGTGGTTTTAAATATATATATAATAAAATAATTAGATTATAATAAGTATACTCATATTTTATTTGTTGAAATGTATAAATGAACGCATTTAAAAGTTTAAGTTGTTAGATAGAATACATTTTTCATATTTAATTATATTTTTAACACCCCTTTATTGGGTCAAATCAAGCATGTAAATTTTTTTTTTTTGATATAGGTGACGCCAAGATTCTATCTCAAGATCTGATATTATGTTGAAGTGTGTAACTAACTATACACTTAAGCTTGCCAAAAGTCAATGAAAGTATACACATACATGAAGTATACATTGATTATTTAACAGTCCCAAATTACAGATATAAAATCTTTTCAATGGGTCAAGCCCTTATATATTTAATTTACTCGAAACAATTCACTTTTATGGTACATCAAATTTTATCAAAGCAAAAAAATAAAAAAAGTGTAGAAGACGAAAGAGGAGAAAGAAGGAAAAGAATCCATTAATGGCAAAGCGGAATGGAAGAGGAAAAGAGTTACAAGTCATTCATGGTGAGCTGGGTAGAAAGAAGGAGGTTTTGGTTGATTTTAGTAATTTTGAAAATTTGGCTAAATTTTTGATAATGCAAATAAGCCGAATGACTATTTTGTTATAATTTTCCCTATTTTATGGCAAGCTGCAGTAACTGCATAGCGTCAATAATTAAAACTTTGTGCATAATTAACCAGTAAAATCACAAAATATCCTAAAATATTTCCACCACTCTTATTTACATGGTATCAAATTAGGATCCATTCCAATTATTCGCCCACCCTTAACGTGAAGTAGAGTGTTGAAGAGTTTTCAAATTAAAAATCGTGAGACATAAATCTTGCTTGAATTGTTCTTGTTATTTGTAGTTTTGATGATTTGACAAACTTAGGAACCTTGTAAAGGTACCGGGTTTATTATAGGGGTGTGCAAAAATCGAACCGACCAATAAACCGAACCGATAAAATGTTATTAGGTTATTGTTATTGGGTTATTGGTTTATTGGGTTTTTAATGGGTTTAGAAAAAATAATTATTGGGTTATTGGGTCGGTTTCGGTTTTCCTATTGGGTTATTGGGTAAACCGATAACCCAATAAGACGATAGTTATTTACTACTTTACCCTTCCTCAATATTAAATATACATAATTTAATACATAAACAGATTCAATATTAGCTTTTCAAGCTATGTGATTTTTTGGTTAGGAAATTGGTGAGAACTTTGTTGATTATCTGGTGGATCAAGCAACTGTTCAAGATTGTCTCATTGAAATATTTTATTTTAGTTTTAATTCTAGTTCGTAATTGTAGGCGATAGCTTTTGCAAGTTTGTGAATGTTGGTAATTTGATCAAAAATCAAAGTTTTCTATTATGTTTTGGCGGTAAGTTGGTAACATGTAATTATAACATACGTACTATTATATATTATTTGATCGACATTTTCTTATTGGGTTAATCGAAATCGAACCGATAACATCAAAAACCGATAAAACGATAAATCGATAAAAAATTTCTTATTGATTTGTTATTGGGTTAGCATATTTTAAAACCGAAATTCGATAAACCGAACCGATTATATGTAAAACCGAACCGAACCGACCGATGCACACCCCTAGTTTATTACTTAAGTATTGCAGGTTCTTACTTGAGTATTGCAGGGTTCTTGTTTGAGTATTGCACATGAAACAAACCCAGGGACCTAGTAGAGGTACCAGGCTCTCATGATGATGAGCCAATCGACTGCCAGCTGGAGATGGTACAGAAAGTAGGTGCACACTTCCCGATGGCGTCAGAAAGTGTGACTTTTCCAACCAATGGCAAAGAAGTTTAGGAAAGTGACTTGTCTATACAAAAGACACTTTCCTAAACATTTTTTGGTAGTTTTTGCAACTTGATAAAAAACTTTTCAAAAACTCTTGCAAAGGCTACTACCAAGCAAAGGCAGAATCATTCCAAGAACAGCAGAAATCTCTTGAGCTTTTTAGTGCAGCTGTTTAGGAATATATTCTCTTGTTCTTATATTGTAAACTATTCCTGAAACTATAAAGGAATCAGTGGGTAGTGTTGAAAGTCTAAGTTGTCCAAGTGGGATAGCTTAGTGGGTAGATTGTTTTCTACTTAGG
>NC_028644.1:65209511-65210872 GCF_001406875.1 Solanum pennellii
CTATTTGGTTAACACCAAGGAAGTGATATTTGTTCTAGAATGGCTGCTCCACTTAATCTCGAAGAAGGTCAGTCGTCATACAGACCTCCTCGTTTTAATGGACATTTCTACAGTTGGTGGAAAGTTAGAATGCATGACTACCTCATGGCTGAAGACAGCGAGTTATGGGATATTGTACTGGATGGACCATTTGTTCCGATGATGGAAGAAAAGGATGGAGAGAAAACTAGTCTTGTTCCGAAGCCTAGACAGAAATACGACGAAGCTGATAGAAAAAAGATTGAAAAGGGCTACAAAGCAAAACTCTTCTTGTCTGTGGGATAGGACCTGATGAGTTCAACATGGTGTCAGCTTGTGAGTCTGCTAAGGAAATTTGGGATTGTTTGAAGACTGCTCATGAAGGAACTGAACAAGTCAAAGAATCAAAGATTGACATGCTTACCTCTCGATATGAGAACTTCAAAATGAAGGAAGGAGAAACAATTCATGACATGTTCACAAAATTGTCTTCCATTACAAAAGGAGCTGCGAAGTCTTGGTGAACCTATAAGCATGAGCAAACAAGTCAGAAAAGTACTTCGTATTCTTCCAAAATCTTGGGAAAGCAAGGTTGATGCCATCACAGAAGCCAAAGATTTGAAAGTGCTGACTATGGATGCACTGATTGGTAATCTGAAGACACATGAGATGAATCGAAATCATGATTCATCAAAGAAGGAAGTCAAAAAGGATAAGTCATTGAAGCCGAAGTACAAATCAGATGAAGATTCCAGCGATGATGATATGGCATATCTCATCAACAGGTTTCAAAAAATTGTGAAAAAGAACAAAGTTTTTAAAAGAGGAACAAATGGTTCTCGAAATGCTACTCAAGGTGATACATGCTACAAGTGTGGAAAAGCTGGGCACTTTATCAGAGAGTGTCCTCTGCTCAAGAATGAAAACAAGGAACATCAAAAACCAAGAAGTGACAAAGAGAAGAGAAGGGACCTGGTACTTGGTAAGAGGGATCGAAAAGCTGCTGCAGATTTGGTGGTCAAAAAGGCTCTTGCTGCGTGGGGTGATTCTTCAAGTGATTCAGAAGATCCTGATGAACCAAATGATGTGTCTATGGTGGCTGTACATGAGGAGGAAACCATTTTCAATGAAATGTTTGCTCTCATGGCTCATACAGAAAATGAAGAAGAGGACGACCAGGTAACTCTTCTTGATATGAAAAATGACTTGGATAATTATTCTCTTAAAAAATTGAGAACGTTGGCAAAAGTCATGATTGATTCTGTAATTGAGTTAACATCTGAAAGAGACACCATGAATGCTGAACTTGACAGTTTAACTGAAAACAAAGTTAAACTTGAAGA